>NC_089196.1:18774482-19074482 GCF_963930695.1 Labrus bergylta
AATGCGACCAACAACTTATGTCCATTCCCATCAACTGGATGTGTTCAAATGGTTAACAAAAACCATGATTCTTAAAATATGAATTTAAAATGTTGGCAAAAAAGAAGGGTTGTCTACTTTTGTATAAATATTGAAAACACTGAAACATGAACATTGAAAAATGTCTTGAATTGAACTATCAGTAAAACAGGCCCTATGATAACTGTTGACAGTTTGTTTTGTTGACTTTAAATCTTAATCTTAATCCTTGACCACCAATAACTACACTCTATTTACCTCACTGTATTGGATAAATATGCTTAAAATACAAGCATAGCTTCATACCATTTAAGGCAAATCAGAATATGTATTTTTTTATTTAGGTAATATGTTCCTCTTACATAGAATATTTACATCTCATACCAATAAAGAAGTTTAAACAGCTAAAACAGGTTGCATTACCAGCAACATTTTGAAGTGATTTAATCGTCCAGATATCACTGGAGTGTTGTGAACTGTTTCCTATATTTCCTATGTCTTGTGCCAAGAGTGAAACTCCCTCCGTAAAAATTTGTTCCCCAAAAAGATTGATTTGCATAGATCTAATCCTGACAGAATGGGTGGGGTAAAATAATCCACATGATTCATCATTGGCATCACATAGCTGCACACAAAAGCATCCAGATTGATCCTGACACACATAAGCAAGATTATCTGTGAGCCAAATGTCCCGTATGAGATGATCCCATCACAACAGGAAGATGAAATCCAATCCAGACTGGTACAAAACACCAAACAGATCTCATGCAAGCGAGCCGCCCTGGAGTCAAGAGTTTGACAACATGGCTTCACTCAGTGGGGAAGACAGATCTGTGATCTATCCTGTCCGCTACACGTGCCTCTCAAGACTTTTGAGTTGTTGTTCTGTGTGCTTATTATTTAGTTGGCGCGTTTGAGCAACATTGGGAATATCAAATGAAATAATCAGCGTTTAGCAAAAGAGTCTACCTAGCATTAGAAAAGTTGTATGTATGGGATACCATAGTTTAAAAGGTGCGTTAGAGTGAAAAACGCAAGTGTAATAAAAAATACAAACAATAGAAACATGAAAATGATGAAATGAATAAAACTACATACAGTCAAACGCAGTTATACATCTAATCCTTAAATCTTCAAGAAATAAAAATGTGTAGGAAGGTAAAATAGAAGGATCACAGGGGTGCTAGATAGACCATAAAAAGTGTGTTTTCTGAAGATAATTAAATAAAGAAATAGACTTAGCCATCCTTTAATCTGCTCTCTAAACTCTGGGGAACTGATCGCAAAAGCTCAGTCCTCTTTACTTTTTAGTCTGGATTAAGGAACCACCAGGAGAGCTTGTGACGGCACATGGTGAGTTACATGGTCAAAAACAGCCTGGGGCCAAACGTTTCAAGGCTGTCAGAGTGAGAGGTAAAAAAATTGAAATAATCTCCTAAAACTAACAGCGGGTGTAAAGATGAAAGGATAGGTGCTCTGGTTTTCTGAAACCTGTTAAAATCCTGGAGGGTGCATTTTGGATTAATTGTAGAGATGAGAGAGACTCTTTGCTGCAGACGGAGAAGAGGGAGTTGCAAAATCTGGTTCTGAAAAATTGGATCCCACATTTTCCACATGAAAGGAAGCATCTTTTTTAGACTCTACCTGTCGGAGAAATGTCTGCATCTTTTCTTAACTATGGTTTGTAATGCAGGATTTCTGTTACAAATGTGTAGCCCAAACTAGGATTACAGAGGTGATATCACTTGAGTTATTTGCTCAGACTTGACAAAGTTTTGCTATAAAATTACATTAAAAATCTATTTCCCCTGTCTGACACTAAGCTTATATTTGTGAATAAACTGTTGTGATTGGCCTGAACTGAATTAGGTGTGAGGTAAATCTGTCTGAATGGGACAGGAAACTGACAAATCTGCCAGAACAAATAAACAGTATTTTACAGAAGGATCCTCTTATCCCCAAGGACATACTCCAAGTTCATGCAAACAGCTAACGACATCTCACTACAAACATACGTTGCTAGTATCAGATGTAGCTTACAATAAAAGACACCCATTCTTTTGATGATGCCCCATATTCATGTCAAATATCTGTGACCCATTATGAAATTCCTGTGGTTCATAAAAACCACAAATCTAAATCATAAACTTTTTACTTTAAAGAAAGATAACTTTAGGAATAATATTTACTCATGCTAGCCTGGGTCATATCATGTCTTCTTATAGGAACAGTGTGTGTAGAATGAAGTGGCTTTTTATGTTAAGGCGGTAGATTCCCTTCGGCTCATCCTCGTCCTCCGATTATGTGGAAGAACCAAAAGTAACAAGTACATTCCCCAAAAGGTCCTCTTTGGAGCCAGTTTTTGTTTTGTCTGTTCTGGGCTACTAAATCTTACACACTGGTTCTTTAAAGCATACATCCCTCATTATAAAAACATCAGACTCCACCGGTTATCCAGTTTCATTGCTGTCCAGAGGTCCACTTGTTTTTTTTTCTCTGGAGACGATGTGTGAAGTGGAAAAGGAGATGAAGTCCTTTGAAATGCCACAGGCTCAGTGAATTAGCCTTTTAAGACCTGACTGACTGAAAATTATGAGAGGCAAAGAGGAGGATGTGAACGAGCAGCATGCCGGGTGATACAAAGTAAAGGAGAGATGAGTGAGAAGATGCTTTGAAATGAATATCGCTCTGGCAGCTTTACGTTGGATTTGGTATGGTGTTCATGTGAACTAAATGTAGGATGGTTTGCATTAATAAAAGGGTAAATAAGGAGTAGGAAGCTGGTCTGGAGATGTAGGGTACTACTGTTTATGCACAAACATGCCAATCAACTACCATACATGGAATAAAATGTGGTTTAAAATATGGGTAAACTATGGAATGACAAACAGGCTGTTGACGTGGAGGCTGTATCCGACCAATCCACATCATTTTCAGACAACACATCTAAGGGTTTATCACCAAGATCAAAGCTGTGTGTCATCTGTAAAATGTCAAGCAAACATCCTTTAATGTTCACTCCAACCTACTGACAAGCCTCTCGGGATCTTGATCGTTATTTAGTTGATCCACCATCAAGGCGAGCTCGAGAGACGCATCTTAGCTTTGACTCTTTCCAACAAATTCCCCAAGGAACCCCAAAATGATTTAACATCATAAACAATCTTTATATTTTAAGCTTTCTTTTGAAGTGTTGATTGTGACGAGAAAAAAATTATAACTTCTGGTCAACAGGCCTGGATGCTGGATGCAGACCTCATGTTTCTATTTCAGGGGTGAATAAACTACCATTGTCTATTTTTTAATTTTCGATTTGGCACGTTTTGTACAATCGGATTATCTTCTCCATGAAAAAAATCAGAGATTTCTTCCTTTTATTGGCATTATAAAGAATATGTTTCTGAATCAAAATGATGACTGTAGTTTCCTAGTATGAAACGTGAAGACACTACAGTAGTGCAATAAATGTGTATACTCTTTCATGGCCAGCAGCCACTGGTTGCAAAAATGAGAAAATATCCCTACTTCTCAATTGAGTATTTACCTTAGAACATTTCCCTATTTACAGGAGGTCATATTCTCTTTCTCTCTCTCTAAAGTCTGGCTCACACTGTGTGAGATTTTTTCCTGATTGTATAAAAGTCGGGGTGGCAGCTCATACTGTACGACTGAATCGTTTACGACGCCCGACCAGACCTTGAGATTGACGTGCTCACCCTGTACGACCCGATTGTCGGACACGATTGACGGCCGGAGAGCTCACACTGTAGAAGTGAAATCGGGACGGAGAGTTGACAATTGTTAATAAAGTTTCATTTGAATACTCCAATGGACGTCGGTTGGAAGTGCAACCTGTTGTAGGCTATAGAGAAGTAGATACAATCGTAGATATATGGATGCAAGTTTCAGAAAAGTGCTTCACTGATGATCTGTTCTGAAACCTAAAAAAACAAAAAACCCTGGGTTGCGTCCTGCCGCTGGTCGCCATGACTACATTCCTCCTTTGTCTCTCGTGATTATATTGTGGTCACACACAACTTCTGCCGGACCCTTTCATGACGTAATACTTAAGATTTTAAATTCTAAATATCAAACATGTTTGAAATAAATCGTTAAGATTGGATCTTTGTACCGCTCAGACTACAAGATAACCTGAGCAGAAAATCGTGTCCGAGCAGCCTTGAGTCGGGAGCGACCCTGCGATTGTCGGGAAAGAAGAATCGGAGCTCAAATCGGCCCGATTATCCTGCAGTGTGAGCGAGGCTTAACACACACTCTCCTTCTTGTTCCAAGTCCTCTTGAGAACACGATGATGTTCAATTAGCAAATTATGATCCAATTGAATGTAAAAAGATGTATTTGGGGGTTTGTTTAAGGGGAAGTCTAGGAACTACTTCTTTGATAAATATTTCCTATTTTTTTCTTAGCAGAGATTTAGGCTTGGGTTAGCCCTGAGAAGTATACATTAAAATATCAACAAGTAATAACAAATTAAAAATTTTAAGGCACCTCCAGTTTTTACTCGAGACCTTCTACATCGTAATTCAAGGAAATACAGCCTTACACAAAAAGCATGACATGCTAACAGGCTATCGTGATCAGAACTGATCCGGACGTTGACAACCTGCCCTCCTCAGTGATTTATGTGACCACAGAGCTCTGGAGACTTTGTGCCTGTTTGATTGGATGCAGAGGACTGTCTGGCTATAATAAATGACCCTGCTTGGTGTAGTCGGCAGTTTGGGAGCATTAGGAACTGAAATGCATTAGAGCTGATTAGACAGACCGAGCCCAAGTACCCTCTCCTGGTAATGAGAATGCTTTGTCACTCATTAACACTTCTACCATTCTGGCCTTGTAAGAAGGGAACACAAGGCAAGCATTTGCATTTTTTTTCTTGCCAGTAGAAGCGGTTTTCTTTTGATGAGGTGGAGAGAATGAAAGGCAGAATGAGAGAGCAAGTCAATTGCCAGCTACATTGGGACTGGTGATTGCGTGGACAATGTGTATGGAGAAGGGATTTGAGACATTTGATGAGAATACGCTCGATGCTGAATCCAGCCTATTTTACTGAAAACCATGTTGCTTTTTCCTCCTGCTACAATCTGCATGAATGCCATGTATATGTGACTTAAGTATATATATATATATATATATATATATATATATATATACACACACACACACACACACACACACACACACACACACACACACACACACACACACATACATACATATATGTATATATATATACATATATATATTATTAAATGTAAAAAAATACATCACTTGCCTTGTTCAGGCTTTGTTTCTGGTGCAAATTTGATCGGGTGGGTTTCTGTTTATTGTTGGATTTTCAGGTTGTTAAATGTTTTACTCTTTCATATGAGTTTTATTTGAAATGTTTTGGTGACAGAAAAAAATCTCTGTAGCGAACATTCTGCTTCTAGAAAGATGTGGCTCTTGGTTTTATGTTATAATCAACATTGGATGTTCAACTAAATTGGGCTGCTGCCAGCCAATTAGCAAGATAACGATCCAAAGAAAAATGTTCCTCTGAACAGAGGAGACTTTCTCAGGCAGTCACTTGCAGTGCTTTGAAAAAGAGACAGTGCTGGCCTCATTAGCCACTTTTCACTAAATGGAAATGAATAAACTAAACAGTATTTTACATGAATTTGTTATTTTTGTGTGTGTGTGAGTTCCAATCCATTATTTATTTGTAATAATAAATACTTGCTTAAAACAGGTGAACCGTGGTGCCTGTAATGCACCTTTGTAGCTGCTAGAAGCTCAATCACAGCTGGAGGTAGCTGCTGTCTCCCTCGTCCTGCCTGGTGACCTTGTGATCAAAGGTGATAAACAATCGCCTTGTGAGGATAATTACTCTCAACTATCAGATCCTGAGGTACAAGGTAACAATCTCCACAAAGGTAACACAGTGTCTTTGGGACCTTGTCTTTGCTGCTAGTGAGTGTAAGAAAGCTGGAGTCAATCTCTTCTTCTTGACTGCACTGATTTAAGACTTTTAACTGTTCTAGAGTCCAGAAGAAGACCAAAATAGATTTAAAAGGGAATTTACAAAGAAAGTCAATGGCATGACCCAAATTCACAGAGGGTGATGGGGATTTATAAAGGAGTATATTTGGTGACCTACATGACAAAGAATGCATTTTTACTTTTCACAAATCTGTATCATGATGTTACTATTTTCTTTAGAGATTATTTTTGGGCTTCCGGCTTATTAGGACAGCACATCTGAAGACTGACAGGAAGGGAGAGGGAGCAGTGCTAGCATGCCCCAAATAGCACCAGGATCAGGAGCTGAACCTGCGACCTGTGTGACAAGCACTATAGCCTCTGATCATGAGGTCCATTCCAGCAAACTTGTTACTCTATATGGGGTTGACGTAAAGTTAAATTTGTCAGCTATGGCTTTTCAAGATCACTGGCCACACCATTATAATCTACGGGCCCAGGACCATTTATTTGAATTGGAAAACAACATGGAAGAATTCACTCTTAAAATGATAAAAAAGGAAACGATCTGATGCAAAAGTAATATACAGTATTTGATCATATATTCTTATTCGTTGAGTTCAGTTTAGTTACATATCTATCTGCATCATGCATGGAAAATATTTCTTTACTTTTGTTCTCAACAGTGTTCAGCACCTGATTAGCTTTTAATCTCAAGCGTAGAAATGGCAAACTAAATATGTAAAATAAAACTGGACCTACTGTTATTTTGATTTATTTCCATAAGAAAGTATCTGGCCGAGCTGCTGAGTGAACCAGTGTGGTGTGTCCACATTATTCCAGTCATCTCTTGTAATTCCTTAGTGCCTACGTTTCAAACAACTTCTTCTATCTCCCGCCTTGAAAGTACTGAACAGTGAAGTCCTCTTGTGTAATTCAATTCACAGAAAAAAAGAATTCTCACTTTCAGGGATGAAAAACACTATAAATCCTTTCCCCATGCACTTTTCTTCTCAGATGTCTTCTCTGGCACCACACACCAGCAAAAAAAAAAAAAAAAAGGATAATCAGAGCCGTGCATACCTGCATGTTCTCCTCACTCACTGTTTAACTCAGAAAAACAAAGACAAGCAGCCGCTGGGTGAAGTTCATCCACAGAGAAGTGATTCATGTGTATGAGCGTCTGTAACACTTCAGATGTGGCTGCAGTCATGTTTTACATATCACCCACAGCTTCCCTGCTGTGCAGCTGCAAAAAGGCTTTGAAGGTGTCGGATGAATTAAAAGGTTTCTTCAGAAAAATATAAATATATATACCTGAATTGATTTATCCCACCTTAGAAGAAGGAGCCGGAGAATTATATCAGACTTTTGGTTGTAGGTGTTGTTGAATAGGCAGCTCCTGACTGACAGAGTGTGGAATTCCTCGCAACATGTTTGTATTTCTCCACTGGGTCTGACCTGATAAGACTGTTTACGTTCACCAGGACTGAATATAGAGATTAGCGCTGTTTTCTCTCGGAGAGGAAAGCCCTGAAGGAGTTCTGTTGTATTTTGAAAAGGCTTTATCAGAAGCATTTTAATCTACAAAAGAAACTGAAGAAACAAATACAAAAAACATTCATCTTCTGAACTGTATCAACTTTAAAGCACCTGATTTCTTCACTTTTCTTTACAAGTGCTTGTTCTTTCAGATTAGGAAACTTTCTTGATCGTTTTTAAAGCGCAAGCAAAAAAAAAACAAAAAACAGCTCACCTCCGAGCCCTGTGATGACTGTGATGTTTGCGTCCTTTTCCTTTGATGCAGCCATTTCTGTCAGCAGTGTCCACCCGGGAGTCCGCCGCTTTCCTCTCATCAGTTTGTAGTGGCTGGCAGGCTGTCGTCTCTGAGCTGAGTGGAAAGAGAAAAAAATAAAATTACTTAGTTTTTGCACTTCTCAGGAGAACTTTTCAGTGATTTTCTTTTGAGTTGTCCACACAGTTAACGCTTCCATCATACAATGGGGAGGAGGACTTAGCATGCTTGGTTAGCCATATTCCCTCTGGTCTGCTGAATATGTGTTTTATTCCCCTCCATTTCTCCCTCCGTAGCCATACTCAGGGAAAAATTGGAGGTCAGCCATTTACCATTCAAATCGAGGTGTCAATTGAAATGTAGTTATTTACATGCACCAGTTGCCCTGACATTTTGGTAAATGGTGTTTTCTATCTTTCTTGTGCTTTGCAGTTGCAGCGACATTTTTTTTTTTTTACTAACCCAAAGCCTATTAAACTTTAATTTTTCAACATATATCAATATAGGCATTGGAGCAAAATTAAGGAATCTAATTTTCAGCCACATGTTTAATAATTCCAAAAAATGCAGCTTCAAGTCAGGTGCTTCCTAAGCCTACCTTCCAAAATATCCTCATCCGTAGTCAAATGTTCGGGCAGAACAAATGACTAAATAAACTGAACGATTAGACGTGAGCACACAGTTCGATCCTTGCTTATTATCCTCTGTTTTAGTCATGGGAGATTTGAGCATAATTACACATTCTCCTCTTCTTCGAGTAGCTCCCGTCTGATAGTAATGAGAAGATAATCAGAGACAAAGATTAGGCCGTCAACGCCACCTCCTCCTCTCCCCTCAGCGACAAGCAGGCAGGAGCCGTCGCTTTCCATCTTCCTCACCTTCCTTTTTCCTCTGCTTCTCTGCATAAGAGGGAGCGGCCCCTGAGCAGGGAACTAATAATGTAAAATGGCATACTGGGTACTCCGACATGACCGAGTGTTTGAGAGGTGAGAGGGGAGATAAAGACAGCCAGCGCGAGGATGATTACTCTGATCAAGGAGGCTGGTGGAACAGAAACCTCTGAATGTCAAGGTGATGGGCCTAATTCTCTTCTAGGTTGTTAATAGATATGTAAATAAAAATCTCCTTTTATATTGTATGTCAGAGTGGTGTAAATTATAGTGTTAAAAACAAATTCACTTTAAAAAAAAAAAATGTGTGGCATGGTTAGATATGTTTTTAAGCTTTTAGTTACTTTAAGCTGCCACCACATCACATTGATGCAAAAATTACAAAATCCATTTACCAAATTCCAGAATTGCTATCAAGAAGTCACATTTATGTTGTTCTCATGTCTTTGATTTATGGTTTAAAGTAAACCAATGGTTCTCAACTGGTTCAGCCTCATGACCCATCACAAACTCCTTCATAAAAAATTACCACCCACATTTTAGTTTTTTTGCTACCAATTGGATTTACTCAATGAAACATTGCACAGTTTGGACCTTGGATGGTATGTGACATAACAAAGTAAAGGAACAAAACAATGTTAAATAAGCGCTTAATAGACTTTTGGAGAGAACCAATGTTTGTAACAAATACAGTCACATTTTTTTTATCAGTCCTGTTAAATGTCATTCCTTCTACTTTTGGGTTTATATCTTTGTGAAACCCTTTGAAACCGCCTGCTGATTGAAGTATGCTGTGTATATCATTGCCAGCATCAGGCTAATATAGATTCCAAGTTAAATACCAGTGAGGTTTTTCTGTTTTCTAGACTACTCTTGGGAATATAAATTGGTAGCACAAATAACAGAAAACTAACTTCAGTATAAGTGATGTTGAACAGAACCCCAAACAATAAAGCCTCCAAAATAGTCCTGCAGTTGAATCAAATCTTCACTTCATATTTTTTTGACAAATGCTGATCATTGAAGCCTTCATGAAAGGAGGGTGTGATGATCTTTGTGAAGCATATCTTCCTCAAATGGGCTACCTGTTAAGGCAAAATACTAAGCAATAAATTAAAACACCTGAAATAATGCATCCTTGTGGTTGTTAAGACTGTGAAGCCATTTACCACTCCCATGTTTAATTCTGTACATCATCCAATCATTTATCAACAGTTTCCCAGTTTGAGATTAATAAAGTCCATCCGTCCATCTACCCATGTATCATATGCTACAAATAATCTACTGTATCTGTAGACCTGAGACTATCTGACAGTAGAGGTTTCAGGAACCAAAAAATAGTGTTGGATGCAAAACTGTTATCCTGTTCAGTGTGTCATAGAGGAATACCAAACATTTGGGACATCTAATCAATCCAAACCCCTACAATCCAAGCAGAACTTTGTTCTTTTGTTACCCAACTATTCTCAGTCCGAGGTTATTCAATATTGAAGCTTCATCAAACCCAATTTAAGGACAAAACATTGTGTTTTATAGTAAAACTCAACACTTAATTTTACAATAAAGCTTCACCATGATAATACCCTAAAACAAACCAAGTGCTTTTAGTGCCAAAACCTGGCATTGGCATTTGAGGATTTAGAAATTGGAATGGGTTGTAGGAGCACTGAGTGCTCTTGCCTTCACTAACCTAATCAAAAGGGATGAAGGAAATAGATTGCTGGTGCTATTAAAGAACCAAGATCATCCCTGGAACCTCTCTCACTTGTGTAAATTGTGTATATTGGTTGATGTCAGCATACGTCTCCCATGTCTTACTGCAACAGTTTAAGAGTCTGTGATTATCTTGTTTGTAAGAGTGACCAACCCCAGACATGTAATCTCTCGTCTAGATTATTCCCAGCAAATTCTAGGAAATCCATCATAGAAATTCTCTATACCTCCAATCTACATACATCAACAGTAAGTGCTACACCTATTGTGGCTTATAGTTATTCACTGTCCTCCACAGCCCATGCCTTCTCTCCTATTAGCATTTAGATTTATATGTTTCAATTCAATGTTTCTTTCAACATAGGCCATGTTCATTTGACAAAAATCTGTAGCGACTTCTGTAAGACTTCTGTGCTATCTGACATTGTCAACCTTTAGGAAAAATAGAAAGCAAATCCATTGTCAACTCGTAAAATACCATAAAGGAGTCCTTGGTTGGAAGTAGCAGTATTTGGATCTGAAAAATAAAAGCTATTTATCTGCTACAGAAGAACAAAAAATGTCTGAAACATCCAGGATGTTGAACGCTCTGATGTGTGTCCCCCCGCCCCCCCCTCTGCCCCCCCCCCCCCCCCGCCCCCTCTCTGCCTCTTTGTTATTTTCTGTCACTCTCAGAGCTGCGTTTGATGACTTCTAAATTAAATCGATTTGCCATCATTGATGCACATTCCCATGATCTGGCCCTGCAATTTATGTCTCCAACTTTCCAAGCCATAAGCACCCAGATTTATAGTGTGCTGTTTGTATCTGTCAAATGATACCCCTGCTCCTTCCTTCTCTCTCTCTCTCTCTCTCTCTCTCTCTCTCTCTCTCTCTCTCTCTCTCTCTCTCAAACACATATATATATTTACTCTCTCTCAATCTATAATCCCTTTTTATTCCAGTTTGTAACCAGGAAATGACTGAAGGTATTTAAAGGGACAATTCAAAGCACCAAACGAGGGTAAAAAAAAAAAAAAAAGAATGCAAATACTCTGTGGATTAAGTTGAGGACTTCATGATGGAGAATTACATTGACATTAATCCTCCAAAATCCTGACTGGATTTGTTTACTGTAAAGCAGGTAAAATGGAGTCATGGGCCAGGATCAGCTCCATGGCAATCCCAGCTGAAATATGCCATGCCAAAGAGGAGCTGCTCGTTGAAACCATTGTCTGAGTGCAAAAAAAAAAAAACCTTGCAGCTTGAGGCCCCACTTTATAACTTTTTAACCTCTATCTCTCTCATGTGTTGCACACCGCATGTTTGCCTTCCTTTGTGACAAGTATTCCTGTCATCAGAGGAGTGACCGTGCTGTGACTGGCTCATGTTCAGTTCTTTGTCACAGAGGGAGCGTCTCACTCCTCTAGACTCTGTCATACACCGCTGCTGTTCCCCATCACGTGGTTGGGTAACAGATACAGACAGATGGTGCAAGAAAAAAACACACTGCAGAATGGAACACTGCACTTTTTCTTCTTAAAAGCTCATATGTACTGTATGATCTTCCTAGGTTCCTCTGGATCGTTGGTGAAGATGGCTTGCTGTCATGGACCCCCACCCCCCCAACTCCAACTGCTATAACTATTTATATCAGCCTTACATCTGTTATCATAATTATTACAATTAAAGTGAATCTTAGAGCTGCTCAACTTCAACCTCTATAATTATCATAATCAGTCCTCCCTGTTTCAACATCTTTGTTAATATTAGTCTGACCAGTCTTTTATCATACTTAGCTGTTACTGCTAGTACACATACTTTTACCATTATTACTGACATGTAGCTATAAATCTATCTTATTCATTGTTGTTGTTGCTCTGTTTGCCTCTATCCTTCTCCCTCTTCCTGCATCTCCCTCTATCACACTTTAAAATCCCAACACAGTTTATTCAACACGAGTCTGGTTTTGTTTAAAGGTATAATATGTAGAATTTGGTTGCTAATGTTTACATCAAAATATGTAGATTAACTATAAATTGACTACACCTGTTATATGTATTTTCTTGTTGAGTACTTGCATTATCTCAAATATTTCCAAAAGTTATCAAAGCCAGAGAAATCCATCATTTTATAGTTGTAACAGTCCGTGTCTTGTTGGCGACCGCCACGATGAGCCGCCATGGCAGACACGAAATGTTGATCGTCATGGCAGCTGAAAGTTGCCGTACTGTTGCCGTATGTGCTTCTTTGATAAAAACGTCATGTAAACGATGTCAAATAATTTCTTTGTACAATTGTATAATGACAATAAAGACATTCTATTCTAAATTAAACTCAGATACATAGAACATATTGTCTTTCTCAGGTAGGTATCGCCCGTTCACATTGACTACGGTCAAGACGGAGTTCGTTTTCAGGAGAGGGGAGTAACAGAGAGAATCACTCCCATGATACCTCGCCAGCCTCGACGTCTTCTTTTGTTATTGTTTTGATTGAGAGCCTCATACCAACAGATTTTACGTACTGTGCGTTTAAGGGATTTTGGGATAACATTTGTTTTAAATTGGCACTATACAAATAAAGATTGATCGACTTATTGATTGAAAAGAGTTGAAGATGTAATTTTCACCACTATGTGCTTCCAAACTTGGACAAAGAGATGTGTTTCAGTACAGGATGTGTGAGAGTGCCAACGTTGTCTCCTGCAAAAAGCATCTATATACAGCTCATTTGCCAACTAAATTTACATGGTGATGGCTGCCTGGATTCATTTAACGGACAATGTTTTTTCCAAACCAGAAAGTGGGTCACTCTTTTAAAGCACAAGTCACAGGGAGGTCAGGGTTGACAGTTTGGGCACCAACAGGAGATTTGAACACCCTGCTTCCTAAATGTTGTAACTGAAACACTTGTTATTTGTAATTTACATATTTGGTGGTAAAAAGTTGGTCTGGGGTGCTTTAGGTGCTTGAAGTGGTAAAGTTTTGAGATTTGAACCACTGTTGTTGGTTTCTACATTTTGTCAACAAAAACACAAGTATAGAAATGTCTAATCCTTTAAGGTTAGAGGAAGATCATGTTTTAGAATAAATACTGAAAAGGACAATGTTAAATGTGTTCTATTCACAGGGGATTATTATAGGGAAAACAAATGAATTCAATAGTGAAAATGTTAAAATTTGAACATTTTGTAGGTTTGCAGTAGATTGATTCAAAATGCATGTAATGCTTACCGCACTACACTTATGAATGGTCGCCCTTTAATTTACCAAAATGGATTTTGAGTGACTGCAGTTAAGGTAAGGTTGGGAAAACAATCAACAGAAAGATTTCATTTTTAATTACTTTAATTATTTTTTTAGAATTCTCCTCAAACAGGATTGAATACTTGGTCCAACAACGAATTTGTACAAGTCTTCAAAAGAAGAGAATAGTGATTTGTAATTACTTTCTTCAATAATATATTAGTTGCAGTCTTGGGCTTGGTATATAAAAGTGTGATACAATATGGTCTATTTGATGCTTCAACAAAGATGATGAAGGCACATGTCTAATCTTTGTTTCTTTTTTCTATCTAACGATCTACCTGTCTTTTGCACATTCAGCTCTTTGCTACAATTTTCATGAAACATCGTCCACTTTTTATTCAGTTTCAGTTTTATTGTCCACATCCCATTTAGGATGTTATTTTGAAATAAACTGCTACAATATCTGCCAGCAGGTGCTCTGTAATCTGTTAACTGCTATACAGAAGAGCAGCTCTCTGTTGAAGGTTTCATAAACATATCAGATAACATGTATAGGTGTGCAGGAAGCATGTAGGCAGCCAATAAAGAAACCAACAAAACAGTGCATTACAAGCTCTGATGTTTGTGCTCAAAGTGTGTCAAAATCGCACCAGCGATTAACACAGATTCTATTCTCTCTGCAAACACACCTGCATTCTGCCAGACGTACTGTTTACATCTGCACTCTGCTACTTCAATTTCATTATTTACTCAAAGCGCGATAAGAAGCAGTTTGACAGTTAGCTTCTCCTGGCCTTCTGGGGAGTCGGAGTGTGTTCAGAGCTGAAAGAGGATCTACAGGGAGGCAAAAAAAAAAAAACATACAGCACTTGAATGCAACCTTTTTCTTCCATCCCTTATGTGGATATAAACCCCACTGTGACAGAACGAGATCTTAGAGTTGAGAGACACTTGAGGAGAATTTGTACATTTTCTTCTTCTCTGTGATCTCAAGTTTGCCTTAAAGCACTAACAGATGAATGCACTCCAGCTCTGATGTGGTTTGCTCTCCCAACAGCAAATCAGTGTATATACACTCACATCCTCTAATTCTAAAGTACATTTAGTTATGTTATGTATCACATGTGAACACTGGATCATCCACAAAGTCCTATTTCTTCATTCTTCAAGATAGTATTGTATCCTGTCACATTTTAAATGGGTCATTGGGTCGTTTCCATTTTTGGCTTGTGAACATTTAAAAGAGTTGTTCCACATTTTGGGAAATGTAATTATAAGCTGAGCATGGATGAGAAATTGTAGCCAGTATCGTGTCTTAAAGCGTAACTCTAACGAACTGCACGTTGCTAAGCAGCTATAGGAGGCTCCAGGAAGTTATACCATTGTAATAAAGTTGGATACAATTTCTATACTTTACTTGTTTTCTTGTAAACAAACAAAATATAACTTGTTATTAAGACAGCTTTAGGGATACCAGTATTCTGATTTTTGCATTTTAATTTGATGGGGTCAGGCTACCCTTTGCAACCTTTATTGCACCACACGTGTGCCCTAGAAACAAGAACTAAAAACATTATTTCTCTACAGGTGTCCTTTTAGATACATGAATCATTGTAACTACTGATGAATGTATGTGTAATGATTGTAGACTTGAAGTTTAATCAAAGAGAGATTGTTATTTTCTAACATACTTTCCTCTGAAGGATTTTCTGAAGGTGTGACAGGTGAAAGAATCTGATATGTTGTACCAAAACTAAATATAAAGTCACGAGTTAACACAATCACTGTTTAACAGTACTATTTCTGCCTTTCTTTATAATCTTGTTCTGCCTTAGATTTCTATAAGGGCCACTTTAGGAGAACCACACTGGGAACCAATGGAGAAGCTAACCTACTGTTCAATATTTAGATCAAGCCCTGGTTTTCAGTGGATACAAATTATGACCTGAATGGTCTGTTTACATTTCTACATTGATGCAACAACGAAATGATGATGTTTGGAATGAAACTTTTTAAAAATAAAGACAGTGAGTATCAATACATATATGTGACTTTTTGTCTATTTTCAGTACCTCTTCTCTAAAATCACTGATATAGATTACATTCTCCAAAAAAACAACACTTTAACCAGTCCTTTGTTGTGATGGTTGCCATGCCAGCGCTCAACAGGGCTGCTGAGTGCTGGAGTCAAGCCTAATAGTTCAAGTGAATAACAAACTGTGTAAATTAAGAGGATATACATGGAAGGATCAATACAGCTTACCCTGGAGCTAAACAATGAAAACAACATCAAGGATCAACGGATGATACAACATTTTAAGATGTCTAAAAAGAAAATGATGAATTTGAAGCCAAAGAAATTGTTCCAGGTAATAACTGCTTTCAAGATCTTTGTTTTTAATCTCAATAAGAAAGTCATTTTGAAAAACATTTTTTTGGTCATTTTTACGGCAGCAATAGCTTTAAAAGAGTAGCCATTTGAAGTAGTCTTATAAACTTTATTTAAGAATTAAGTAAGCCTTGAAAAATATTTTCTCAGTGTTAAAATTCTGTACAGTGCAGTGGCACTCAGTCCAACAAGCCAAACATCTGATAATTCAAAGCAAAAGGTTTCCAAATTGTCCAAACTACTGTAGCTCTTAAGGAGCTCTGCCTTTTGTCACAAGCTTGTCAACATATTGTCAAAGCTGTAAGAGCTGATAGTGGATACTGTGAAGTGTTTTGCATGAACGTCATCCTCTCAGGAATAATTTGTGAAATGTGAAAGTGCATTACCCTGGTTTTATGTTTTCTCTACGATTCAACAAATGATTGAAGAGATCCCCTGCCTCATATGAGGTTAATAAACTTTTTATTATCCCCGTCAGAGCCACCGGGAACCATTGATTATTGTTATATTGCTATAGTGATGATAGTGGAGATAATTACCAGGGAAATAGATGATCTAGACTAGAGCAACAATATAATAACCCTATAATAGGGTGGTTCAGGGGTATGTTTACACAAGTTTCAGACTTGAGTCAAGAACATCTTCATCATCACCCAAAGGACTTGTGCAAGGAATTGTACCACAAGGGGAAAGGACTTAAACATATCCTTCAGAGAAATAACTGTTACCGCACTTGTAACCTGTCCAAAGTTTTCATGGAAACAAGGACACTTTTGCAGGAAGTGTTGATTAAATGTTCAGAGACTTTTATGAAATCAATTAGCTGAATACTCACACGAACATGGGCATGCAATCAAGCAGCCTAAATCAATTAAAGCAAAGGGCAAAAGATCAATGAAGCTGCCATTAAAACTTTAGAACATGTCATTAGGTTTCTGTACTGAAAGCTTGACATTTATAAGATGACATTCAGAGATTTCAAAACATACTTACAATTAAATGAGCCCCTCAGTGAGCTGATATTTTCAGTTAAGTATGATCAGATGTCTGACTGCCGAACACTTAGGTTGCCATGAAATTAATACTTTTCCCATTGGAGTTCCTGAGAGAAATGTTCCGGGGGCGCATCATGCCTTCTGGATCAAGTCTGCTCATGTAGAAATGCTGTTTCCTTTCTTATGGGTAAGAAAATAACCTCATGTATTCCATGATTTTTCTCCTTAAAGAACGCAGATGGGTAATAGATTTCTTTGGTGACGTTCCTCCTGCCAGAATAAATTGCGAGGACGGATGCAAATCCTTTTGAGCTGCTGAGATCAGCCCCAAATTGGCCGCCTCATAATTCCTTCCTCACAATGCATGATGGGAAGGCAGAATGATAGAAGTGAACATCAAAGATTAAATGGATGTACAGCCCCAGTTAGGAGGTTTCACTGACTCCAGGCAATCTCCCGTTTTTGCTAGTGTGCTCCAAATGTCACTTCCAACTTCAGCATTAAGCTTTGGATGTATATTAGGGTTAAAATAAAGGACAGAGGGAGTTCATTATTCTGATTTAATTCCAAGCTCAGAATTTTATCTTTAAAGGAATTCTCTTAACAATGTGTTCTGAAAAGTTTTGACATAAATTGTATTAACAAATGATGGTGGAGTAAATTCATTTTATTCTACTTTAAACTTTTACTCCTCAAATATTTGTCAGCTATAACAATGTTAAGGCTTAAAATCGTGTTCCATATATTTCAAATGGCTTCCAATGATTTAAGCTGGTGAGTCCTTAGAAAATGATAGTTACATCATTTTTCTCAGTGAAATGTTCGTCATTTGTCAGCATTTTCAAAGAAGAGGGATTTCTTCTTCAAACCTCAGATTTTTCCTTTTAATAACGATTCAAAGCTAAAAGAGGTCAAAATAAATGTGGAAAAAAACCCATAGAAAAGCAAACAACTTCACAACTATCAAGAACCCTTCCCTTTTTACACTGTTGGAAAATGTGTTGAGAATTGCTCCTGCTTGACCAGCTGGAACATAAAAGTGTTGCTTCCTTGTTGAAGTGTAACTGTGAAAAGTGTGTATACATTCACTTTGATTACTTTATGCCTTTTATTTACCTTTATTAAATTGTGTAAGAAGGATTTCAGATGCCTGATGGCATTTTCAAGATTATGCCTAGATCTTGGTTGAGTTATAACCAAGCGGCAACCTCCGGTCTTGAACAATGAAGCCAATGCAGAAGTGCAAAATCCTGCAGTTTGTCGAGTGTCTGCTTGAGGATGGCTCCAGGAGCCCCGGGAGTAGCATACACTCCAAACAAGCCATTAACAAATTAACAAGTTAAGAGCCTGGAACTGGAAACGAAAAATAGTTCCAATTAGTTATTGTCATTACTGGCACAACGTTTTAGCCATAGTCAGGTGCATAGCTGACAAGAATGTCAGGTGGGCACGATGTAACGGTTATGTCATAAGGCTTAAAACCCGCCTCAGCTCCAGGTCTCAGCCTGTCATTAGGTTGACTGAAAGTTAGGCTGAGACGGTTAGTGCAGCCTGAATGATCTATTTACCGTCACTGTCCTCGCGGCCTTACAACCTGCCAGGCCCACCAAGAATTTTTCCTCGTTCTCCCGATTAGCAACTCCCTGCTTGAAACAGACTGAAATTTATGCTGATGTCCTATAAGAGCAAACGAGACTATCAGGGAGATGATGACTTTTTCGACAATGTACAATGTGCTGCCTGTCAGTGATGCTACCACCTGGGTGTCCAATACTCATACATGTACATTACAAGATCCCTAAAAAGATAAGACATCTGATTTTTTTTTCCTATGGGGTAGCAAAAAAAGGTAGAGATTCTCGTAGTTGCTTTAAACACTAATATTCATCATAAAAAAAACAGTGGGTAAAGATTCAGTTTCCCTTGAACCAACTCAAATATTCCATGTGTGTCCTAGGGACCTCTCAGGAACTAAATATAAATCTAACATCACTGTAAACGCTTTCAACACCACTTTGATTACTGTCAGTTAACTGAGTGTTATCTGTTGTAAACAAACTCATCATAGTTCATAATGTGGTCGGTGATTACATTTGGAGAACAACTGCCTGGATTATTTCCATCTGAATGACAACACTGAGGTGAACATTTTCCCCTCACTATCTATCAGCTAATCAGCAGTGGTGCACCCTTCCCCCTTCTTGCGTCTGAGAACGCTGCGAGCCAGAGTGACTTTGAAGACAAGTGAGGTTGGTTTATTCAATTATTGTGTCCTGATGATAAAATGGGAGCAACATAATGGCTTGATTAATTTTCTTATCACGGTGAGCACAAAGAGTAATTACAACCAAATCCACGGCTTGGTGAACCACACATCAATCAAATTAAAGCAGTCTCCACTCGGCAGCAATCACTTCCAGAACAGAACAAATGAGTCGATTGGCTCAGACCTCCGCCTCAGGCCAAGGAAGTGTTTACTTAGGAGCTGTAACTTCAAGTAGAGGTTACTCAGGGTGATTAGAAAGCTTGGAACATGTCAGAAATCTTAATAGAAACTGTGTATGCACAATTGTACTGCCAGCGTTAGCGAGGCTGTGCAGAAACTCTGTGACTTTTTTAGTCTGAAGCCAGTCATTAAAGCTCATGACAATCTTGTAGTCTGGCTGTTTTAAAGCAGCAGGAAAATGTTGGAACTGTGATCAAATGTCAACACATAATGAAGCATGAGAAACTCCACCACCTGCAATCACACCCATTACACATATTTAAAATGCTAATTTCCTGTGAGCAGCTTTTATTTGGAACTAAATTGATGATTGAGTTACATGACTGTCCACTTGAATAATTTGCTGTTATAATAAGTAAAGTGGCCTAGCTTCTTCACTGTAAATGCAAGGCAGAATTAAAGCGGACACAAAATGAAGATCCCGTGATGACCTACCCTGACATCCCTGCTTATGTCAGTGGCTGGGCCTAGATATTTTGTCATTAAAATTATTGAATTTCCAGATATAATGAGGCTAGAGTATGTTCATAAATGTCATAATGGTCATGGAAGTCAATGGAATTACTAATCCTCAAACATACATTTTACAACTTCATGGGAAAAAATCCCTCTGGTGGCCAATTAAAAGCTTCCCAAGTACTTGCAATGACAGTGATTCCTCACTGCCAGTTCATTTCTTTTTAAATAGAAAGCCTGGTGGAAAATATTATTTTGATGGCTCCACACAGTATTTCAGTAAACAAAAAAAATTAGGCTAACAAACACAATTTGACTACGTTGCAAGTTACATGCATTGGAAAAAGAGTTAATGAAAAACTAAAATATCGGAGCAGCAGTCAAATCCAACCGCTCTACTCCCAATGGAGGCCTCGAGCTTGAGTACTGAATTGAGAACATCCCATTAAAATATATATATTGAAAATCTAGATGTTTCTCTCAAGAGTTATGTAAATGAGACATTTAACATCAACTTGAAGATGAACCTTTTTCAGAAAACAAATGTTTTACGGCATTAAATCATAGCTTGAAGGTTTCATTTGACTAAGGTAAACCTGCTGGATTCAGTTGGCAGCTCTTTCTATTTGCAGACTCTCCGTAGAGCTTAAATCAAATCACCAGAGCTGTTAGTGCTGCGGTTCATTACAGGAGCCACTACAGGCTGAGAGGAGAGGAAAACTTGTAGGAGGGAATATCACAATTTGAATAACATCTTCATACTAGAAGCTGCTGCTGCTGCTGCCATGGGTATAGAAAATGTATTATGGTGGGGGTGGGGGGTCACACACAGTCACATGCATTTGTCAGTGCGTATGGTATAGTAAGATGCAGCATCACTTCCCTGGGGATTGCACAGTAAAACCAGAGGTTCTACTTAAAAAAAAAATGGCACCATTCCCTATTGCTGCTACTTTACATGTTATTCCTGTTACAAGCTTCTTTGGCCTGAAAAGCAAAATGTTTGACAAAGTTTATTCGAGTGAAGAAAACAGAGCCAAAGCTGACGGAGTAATCAGCAGCAAGTGAACACAATAGCAAAGGAAATACATTTCTACATTGGCATATAGACAGCACACCCAGGAGACAGCAACACGCAAAACAAAGCTCGTCTGAGTGCTGATTAGTGTGGAACCTCATAATAGTTACACTGTGGTGCTGCCATCATCATCATCATCACAGCCATCAACATCATCGTAATGCCCTTTGTGGTCAAAATCGATGACTCCATTACAGAAGAAGCCTTTAGAAGAAAAATAACAGTAGTGTCACATGGTCCTCTTAGCCCAGACTGTTAACATCTAAACTGGGAGTGTTTCTCCTCTTTCACGCATCATAAACTTTATATGTGCATCAATTACTTGCTTCCAAATCGAGTTAGAAGTGATTAGAGGGTTCTTTGTGCGAAGGCGGAAAGAGGGAAGCGGGCATAGTTGGGTTTAATTAGCTGCTTGTGAGGCACACTTCCTCACTGCACTTCTTCCTGTGTGAAGGAGATTACTGAAGAGCCTTCTGCAGATGCTAATGTATGTGAAGTGCAGCGAGCAATAATCATTGCACACCCTGAGGTTAATTAGCACAACTATAGCACCATACATGAAGAACGGCCAGAAGGAAGCTGCTAAGAAAAAAGCCTGCAAGTGATTGGCACAAGTTTCTACAGGGTTTGTCCAAAGTAGAAGACAACGACTGGAGCCTTTAAAAAAAAAAAGTTTGAAAAGGGAAATGGGCCTGCGAGTGTGAGCTTTGAAGGAGGTCTTATTGTTCCCAATGCGGTCTAATTTTCTCTCTCAAACAGCAGCTGACAGGTGGGTTCGGTATCGGGTATTTGTTAGATTTTGTGACAGACTAAATAAACACTCCACACCTCTTCCAATTAATTGAGAAAACAGACAGAAAATAAAACTGCCACCTGCTTGAAATGTATTTAGCCAATTAAACAAGTGATATTTACCAGCATCTGCAAAGAAAACTGTAAATAACTTTCATCATGACACTGAAGCTAATTTGGAATCGGCTTTGACAGACCAGCAGCCACAGATCTGTGCGTCAAGGACCTTTTGGGATGCTTTCTCCTACTTCCACCTCCAATTATCAACCATCATACTTCTTTGTAATTGCTCTATGGGAATCGTTTCTAGCATTACGGGTTCTTCCTCACACCTGTCTGCATGCACAGACCTCGACAGGCAAACAGATCGGGACCTTACAATTGCTATTTCAATCTCCCCTCATGCCTTAATGAGCTGCAAGAGTCCCATACTAATTTGTGTCAGTAAACGTATCAGGTTTGCAGGCGGCCATGAGAGACAGAATGACGCTCACTGGGCCAATCGACACCACTGTTGCAGGACGCAGAGTGAGGGAACTCCTGACAAGATCTGGATCTATGCCGGTAATAAAGGAATGTTCAGAATAAACCAGCATTTTCTTTCTTTTTCTTCAACCTCATCCTCAGCAGATGCCCTTTCCCATGCAAAATAGCCATGTGAATTATTCACGAAGGCTCACTTGTGGCCGTGTTACACAGTATCTGTTCCCTCATTAGATAATCAATGTCAGCGGAATGGAAAGTGGAACAGAATTTAGAATAAAGAGGATTTTTTATCCACTGCCCTTTCTATTGAATTACCCTCATAGGAGCAGTGTGCAATCTGGCAGGGAGGGTTGAGTCTGAAAATGTTACATCTGAATCCCTGAATAATGATGGGTTTTCACATGTCAGTCTACACTATTATTAACATATCTATAATAAATCACATGCAGCCAGAAAAAAGGCTTTCAGAGAGGTTGATGATTGGATACATTCATCAAATTATAGATTATAATTAAAAGAGCTGTTCTAATACAGACACCAGTAACAGCCTCAAACACTGCCTTAGATGCTGCAGCATGAAGTATTTGCAAGTAAGCCAGTCTATGCAATGATCCGACATAATTACCAGTTCCCCTTAAAAAAAAAGAAAAAAAGAAAATCAACTGGTTTCAGCTTAATTATAGTGTGATCATAACAGACAACAATTGTTTGGTGCTAGCAGAGTGTAAACTGTTAGTCAAAGCTAGAAAAAAGTATTAAATATGATGCAATTTTTATTGCATGGGTGACAGAAACATACTTGGTATTAGCCAATAGTTAAGTCAAGGTATCTTAATTGGTGTCAAGAGGGAGGAAAAAGGGTATTAAAACACTGTCACTGTCTTCCTAGAGTAAATAAATGCAATGACAACTATTTTTACCCAGAAACTTGTTTTGAAAACTTCACTAGGTCCAAAATATTTTTGAATCCTTATCCTCCTCAAGGAGCTCATTTCAGTTTTCACACTATGCAATGTGTCCTATCCTGCTGGTTCTGGAGCGCAGACAGGAGCAGGTAAACTATCCCATGGTTTCTTCCTCACATTCCGCATCTTTGTCACCTATCAGGTGTGGAGCAGGAGCAGATGGAGGCACAGCGTCCAACAATTCTAGCAGACTCACCGCCGTTTTTTTCGGCTATAAATGTACGACGATAGATGCCGTCATTTGCAATCCGAAGCCAACTGCCTCCTGCTCTTCTCATATGCTTGTTTCACAGACCTCAGGGCTTGTTTCACCCTCGCCTCTGCTTTAACCTTCTGTCTCAGTTTATTTGAGTTTCATCCAAGAAGCTGAGTCTTGGTTTGAGTTGAGCTCGGTAGTCCTGCACCACCTGCTGTCTGTGTGTATCAAAGTCAGAACCTCCTCCCACGTCTGCTGCTACACCCTGTGGGTTGTTATATGGGTCACGGGTGTCACATCCTCAGTGTAATCTCTTTTTGTCCATCCTTTTTGCTTTTGTCCCTCTTATTTTTCTTCTGTCCTCAAGTGGATTGTCAGATATCGCTGCTTATATCCTACTCCAGTGTCCTGATATTCCCTTAAAAGCTGTCTCTTTCCATCATCTTTATCCTTGTGAAAATCCCATTATGTCTACTACTCAAACACACCATTGGATTTGTGGTAAACACATCACCATTTTGTCCTCTCCTCATGATGTGCATGTTTGTATAGGTATGCAGAAGTTTAGAACAAGCCTGACTCCTTTCACAAGATTTACATTAGTTATGCAACCTGGCTATCTCATCTAAAATAATCATCTTAAATTTGGAGCAGGGCCGCGCAGAATGCGACGACTGCAGAGAGCAATCAAGGCACCCGCTGACTTCCCATTCCTCCACCCACCTCTCCCATTCGATGCTAATCAGTGCGGGTGCTGCTGGCTGTCTGCGAGACATGATCTGATTTTGAGAGAGAGGCGACATTAGCCTGTGAAAGATAAGCATATAGCAGCCTTCACAATGAACTATAATCAGAGTTAGCATGGTGGTCCAGTGATTTGGGGGATCTTAAGATTCTATGAGCAGGAAATAAAAAATCTTCTGAGCATACTGTAAGTCTCTTTCTCTTTTAAGCACTCTCTGCGGAGGAAAACGATCATTAACTACTTGCCTACAGGTAATGATAACGTTAGGCTTAACCTTGACTATGGCTGAAGATCGCACAGAATACTCTATAATATCTAGTTGTGCTTCTATGCCTTTACAATTAAAACAAAGTGGAAGACAACACCTTTTTGTGTTTTCCTGGAGATATAACGCAACATAAATATTCAGTTATGGTGGGTATGGTTTTCAGAAGCATCCTTTTTTTCCCATTTTTGGTCTTTTTCTCTATAGATTCTAACACACTGTCCTCAATGTACTTTAAATTGGAGCTGAAATAGTTTGCCAATGCTCAGGTATTGTTTCAAGGCAAACTGAAAAGTAGCTTTTCAATTGTATATGCGGTTTTCTTCAACCAATATAACGGTAGGCTGAGTTTTTTTTTTTTGACAGTTGGCTGGACAAATCCCACAATTGTTGACATCGGCTCGAAGACTTTCCACTTTTAGATTTTTCATACATTTATGGACCCAAACAGTGCTGTGACAATAAAATGACTTACTGCATTTATAGCTGTTTTTAAGCATTTACTGTACCATTATGTTGCATTTTAAAGCACCTTTTTAGATTATTTGCTTCCCTCCTTAAATGTGTACCAGCAGCTTTAAGAAGCTTTACACAAAACAAATACACAGTGTTTTAAACACTCAGGGGACTAAGCATTAAACCCCGCTTGGCATCAACAGTATTTTGTTGCTGCGTTAACTTTCTCTTATAATAGTTCAACTTTTAGAACACAGCAACACTCATAAATGTAACTTCTCCATCACTGATCAATCAAATTCAAGAAGAGGTGGGACCTCTGATATCATCTTTGTCAACAGCGAGGGCTGAGGAGAAACTAATACAACTTGTCTTTTCAAGGGTCAAGTGTTAAAATGTCTTTCTCGTTCTATCTCTCAAATTGTGTCCTTTGTTCACTACTTTAAAAATATCATCTGAAATGATTCTTTACCATTTTTGAAAGTGGTAGACGTTTTTCGCAAAACTGACATTTAGTCAGTCCTTTTTTCTTAAACAATGTTTCTCTTTGAACAGAATATTTGGACACTTGCCCAGCCCATGCATCACATCATTATTCTTACATTAATACTCTTGAGTCTTGTACATCTTACTAACAGTAAGATGCACATTATCTGTTGCAACATGTTTTCTCAGACTTTCAACAAGTTCTGTGATGCACAGCAGTTTTAATCCATGCTGAAATAACAATGTTCCACAACACAACTCTACCTGCTCCCTGGAGGACTGCTAACCCTTCCTGGAGATTGCTGGAGGTGACCCCATTGCATGTTGGTACACATAATTACCATTTCCCTACAGAGGAATGGGTGATCAATGAGAGAATGACCTTCCCCTCTGTATGCACTTTCCTAAAAGTCAGATAATAAATTGGCTCATCTCATCTCACCTCCCCTACCATACGTGTTATTTAGAAGGCTATCTGAGGGAGTCCATTACCTTTTTATGGAAAGGAGGTTCATTCAATTTGCTGCTGACCCAATGAGAAGTATGGATGCATTGCTAGGGGGCTCAAGGGCAAGTGAATTATTCCATTATCTTTAATGTGTGGGAGGTCTGAGGCCGTCAAGGTCCCAAGGGGATTTATTTAGCTGTGTAACCTCTGTTCCTCCAGGGAGAACAATGACAATGGAAATACAAATGGACAAAATGGACTGCCTCATGCTTATTAAGGCGTTTTAATTGATTTCTACGGTATATTTCTATTTTGAAAAAAAGTGAATCCTGAAAAAACCTTTCTGTGTATTTTTCAAATTATCTTTTACATTCTTCATAGTAGATTTAGAATCATTATTTATATCAATATTATGTTTGTTTCAAAAGAAGCCTACCCAATGTTAAAGCTTGAAAGCATTTTCTAAGCTTTCATTGATACACTGATTATTGATACACTTGTGTTAAATTACCATATTTTTTTAAACTGAATATATAAGAGTCTTCTTTCCTTTTCCCAGGTGTTAAACTAAAGCTTTGATAGACAAAAATGCATAAAAGCCAATCCCATAATTTGTTGTTTGATCTGAAGATAAAAGCAGACAACAGTAACATACCAGTTTGCCCTTGCTAGTTAGGTGTTTAAGTGCAAAAATATAACCAAAGATTGGCCCCATTCTTACAAATGGGTCCCATTTTACAATACTTCATTAACTCTCTAGCTGGGAACATATCCCATAAATGCAATGTTATGTATTGGAATGCTGAGTATATTGAAAGTAGATCTAATTGTGAGGCTCTATGAAAAGCATCACAGCTTTATTACACAGGTAAACAGGCATAATATTAAAAATTGCACATTTCATATCCTTCTCCACCATGCAGGCCGTATTGGGAAATAAGATATGTTCAGGAATAATCCCTCAAGGCGTGTATGAGGCATCTGGCGCAAAGCCTGTCAGCTGCTTTAGACACCGTCAGTGTGTTGACAAGTTTTTTTTGTCATTTTTCTGGCAACAACAGCCGTTCTCTGAGCGAACAGGAAAGCAGCGGCACCTTAGAAGTGTGTATATTTAATGTAAACTAGAGTCTCTCCCTTTTGTTACAGAAATCCTACGAGCCCATTTCTCACAGAGGAAATAAAAGCAAGGGGTGGGAAACATAAAAGTGACAAAGGAGTGTGGAGTCCACTCTCAGGACTCAAGGGAACTGGAGGAGTTTTAAGGTGAGTCAGATTCTGCATTGTTTGGAGTAGAAGCAGATTATAAAAAACAGAGGAGGCAAAATACAAGCGGCTTAAGCCTTATTCTTATGGGGCTGCTTTAGTTCAGATTGTTGGGAACTCCATGCAATTAAAGAATAATCTGCACAACCTCAATCTTTATTTAAAAAAAATATATCGCTGCTTCGTGATCTGTACAAGTGCAACATAAAAAAGCTGAATTTTAAACTAACTTTCATCATATCTATGGATCATAACGTCCATAGCTGGAAGATTTCAAGAATAAGTATAACGGCTCTCATTATGTTTATGTTAACGTCTGACTGTCAACCAAATATTGGCTGATGCAATTGATTGAATAGAACTGTAATCCCAAATTGAAAGTGTTATAACAAAGCAATTGTATGGATATAAAATGGGAACATTTGCAATAATTTGATTTGCAATGGATGAGAATTATCATTGTACTTCTATCTTTCTTCTCAACAGACATTTTTCAGAAATCTAGAAAACTATTGAAAAGAAATCATCTCACGTCCTCAAGTAATATTGCTCTTAAGTGGTAATTGGGAAAGGAGCTTTAGGCCAGGATTAGAGCTGATAGCACCGGCGCTCATCCACAATGATGACCTGAAGGCTAAAACGGTACTTTGCTAACCGGATTTTTTAAACTTGACTCCTCCAATCTGACGTAGCCTAACCTTGGCGGCTGTCAGTCAGGCTGGAGGACAGTCCTCTCGACTCTGAGTTTATGAGGAAAGATAGGACGTCTGTGAGATTATGCCTCCTTTCCAATATGATATTAGCCCTTAATCTCCTGCCTCTCTCAACACCGACTGGATGAGGTGCTGTAAGGGTGGCGACAGATGAAGAGAGGGATGGTGGACGACTTTGTTGCTGAAGGAGTAAATATGTCAATCACTGGAAATGCTGAGAGGTTTTTCTTGAAGAGGACGAGAGGAGAAGCCAACAAGCTAACTTGCATCCTCAAGAACATCGCTACCTCAAAAGTATTCAGATGTATTATGGCAGGATACATTTCTGACAAAAAGTTATTATGCAGAACGAGATTATATAAATGTTTCCTTATCAACACACACACAGACACAAATGGAGGTTTTGATTCATTTGAAACACCTGTAATTCAAAAGCACTGCATTTCAAAAGCATTTTTCATCAGGTTGAATAACGAGGGTAATGTGCAGAAAATCAAGGACTCAGATAAGTGGATTAAAAATAGACTATTCTGCTCTTTGACTTTGACGTTGATATCTCAGTGCATTACGTTTTTCCCTTCGGCCATCATGGGAGGGATTATGCCACCAGTCAAGATCTGTTTGTTTACGCAAATCATTGCTTGATAGGCCAACTTTTCCCCTCCCAACTCAGCTGCATAAATCAAACAGGATGAGGGCGTCTTGCAGTCAAACTAAAGCCTGCGGCTCAATGTTCAATATATGATACAATGTGTTTTGCTTTTATTTTGCTGCAGTGAGCTGTGAATCAATAAACAAATATGAGAAAATGTGGGTTAATTTGAAAGTTGATGAGATTAGGCAAATGTTCTGCAACTTTTGTCCAATGAGGCATCATAAATTTGCAAACAAGGCTCACATTCATTTCTTTCTCTTTTAGACTTTTTGATTCCTTGCCAAAAGGTTCCCTTGGTAAATTGGAAGAGACATGCCACAAAAACTCCAACTTCCAGAACGGCCTTAATAATTTAGCAGTCTTCCACAGATCGAGGGACCAATTTATTTGAGGACAAAAGGCACTCGTGCTTCGCCCTGGACGGATCAAAGGCAAATCGTTAATTTTGTGCCTCCTGTTCTAGTCAGATCTGGTGTTTTATTGTGACAAGATTCCCTTAAAATGGTTTCAGAGTCCAAGAGAGTGCTGAGACAAAGCAATTCTCCTCCTCCTGCAAGGACACTGCTGAGCCCAAGTTTAAATTGAATGCCCCAAAATAACTGTTTAATTATGTGGCTATCAGAGAGGCTTTCATGTTTTCCAAATGAATCAGGCCCAGCGCGATAACTGATGCTTTCATTGATGCAAAAGTGGAATTGAAAAGAAAAGTTCTTCCCGCTGGTAGCACGACTGAAAGACATTGGATTGAGCAGAGACCCTGATTATTTCTTTATAATTAGGCGGAATATCCCCAGATCACCCTGATCACTACCAGATAAATTTAATAAGTGGCCATATTCGATGGCCAACGCCGTGTCCATTTCTTCATAAAGTCATTCGTCTGAGGCTGACAGACACCTTATTTTTTAACTTTTCACAGTTATGGCAAAATCAACGACAACATTCAACAATAGCAGGAAATAAAGCTGCTTTTTAAATGTATATTTAATCAACAGCGTTTTGAAGGCTCTTTCTGTAAATTTAGGCTTTTTAATCTGAATCAGAATATGGTTCAATAACAGCATTATGAATATACATGACACAATAGATTCTCACTCACTAACACATCATCAAAACATTTCTAAATATTCACAGCACTCCAATACAGCCAGTGACTTGTACTTGAACTGTGCTTGTCAGACCAAATCTGTCATCGACTGAATGAGCTTGTAATTTATTTTCATGAAGGCTGCCTATAGCCTGTAAGGAAATACTGTAACTAAGTTTATAACAGATCACCTCTCCGTGATGAGGAATAAGGCTGACTTTGAAGGCAGACACTCCAATTACACTTGGATTGTGCACAACTTGCCTTGTTGACAGAGCAGAATAGAGTAACTGATTATTTATGGATTTACAAGACAAACAAGACAACATGTTAGAGTTAGCTGAGGACATTTCTATTTCCAAAGTGGTCTCAAGATTTTTAAATACAAGGCCAGCATCACACAGAATACAGAATTAAATGAGAGATGAAAGGAAAAGAGGGCTATGAGCTAATGCTAGGATGGCAAGAAATGGTGGTGCTAAAATGCTTATGTTTAAAAGTGTAGTGCTTGTGGTCTCCTTGATCATTTTAGTTGACACTGAGATCAGGATAGTTGAACACAATGACTCTGTCATCTATGATTTTGAATAACTAAATATGCAACAATCTACCTGAGAGACACATGGTAAAGAGAAAAATGATATATAAGCCAACGTTCACCTACATGTTTTTCCCTCCTCTTCACAGTTTAAGGTCAGATGTTATGTACGTCACTTGTAAAAGGGGAAAACCTGGATAAGGGCAGGAGACTTCTTTTTTTACCATGCTTACATTATGTAAGATTGTTTTTCCTCATTATGAAATGGTTATCTTGATTATCTCAATTCTTAAGTATTGGAAGACAAGTAATAACAGAGTAAGTAATGGAATAAGTAAGTAATGGACAGACAGACTGCAATGGACTGCAGAAAAAAATCATTGGTGTCGATTAATAAAACCTGTTTTCACCCATTCTTAAAGCTAGTTCCTGATCCAATTCATGAACTATTGCAACATCAAAAAACTTTAACACACTTGCCAACACACTTTATTACAAACTCTGACAAACAAACTGGTCACTGAAGCAATGACTCAGCAAAGCTGTTTGCTAAACTGCATCCACAAAGTTATTTCTGCCTTCATCGCTACCGAAAAGCCATCTACTATATTAAACACACGTCTAATGACCGAGCAGTTCACAAAGCTGTCACTGAACTTAATTAAGGAAAGAAATGAGCCATTTCCTGAAACCAAGGCAACAGAAAACATCAATCTAACAGAGTTTGGGCAGTGTGCTGATGTTGTGTAAAAATGATTACTTTCTTTAATGATTCTCTGGAGTTTGCAAGCATCAAATGTCACTGAGGATCTATACTTTTCTGAAGTCTATATCATTTGAGAAAACGTCCACTTACTGGTGACTATGGGAAACAAATGTGTTGCTTAGTTTTTACAATATAAGAACACCAATTAATATAGATTTTTTTTTCTGACAATTCATAAACAAGTTGTTCTATAAAGTCCAAACGAGGATAATATCTTCCATCTCTTGTCTGAGTGATCTGCCCTGAGTGAACAGGAGATTTCTACTTTACTTCCTAACATGTCTCGTCTCACTAGGGTACAGGGACAAACCTGTCAGCTCCATTTTTCCTAATCAGCTCTCGATGGGATGTGCCGGCGACTGGAATGTCATCAGGAATAACAGTCACACTTGGAAGGCAGCACACTTGGAAGATGAGCGTTTTAACAACAGTCTGCACCCTCTGCACAGCCCTGTACCTGCTGCACTGACACTCTTTGACTTTGAAGCTGACCTTGACAACCTAGCACTCTAGACTGTTCAGTATCTGCTTTTTGCTTGAAAAACATCTATTTTCATCTGATGCAGCATCAACAAGTTTGTGCCTCTGTAGTTCAACTGGAAGCTCTAAAAGGCAGCTGAACATGTTGGTGAAAAATGGCAATGAGAGCTTAGAGGTCAACTTTCAACTTAAAAATCATGTTGGGTGACTCTCTTTCTTTGAAGTTTGCTGAATCCAGTGAGACGATACCCCTCAATTAATACCCCAATATGAATGGAAATGTTTCTTTATGCATCACCGAAATGTATTCTAGATTGCTTTGGAAATGTTAGCTAATGACCCTCTGTGTTGGAGGACTTCTCACAAGGCAAGTTGTAGAGGGTTGAAGCTGTTTAAAATGTTGACAAGCTTTGAAAATGCCAGCAATAGTAGTTTCCGAGTGTTCTAGCTTGCTAGCCTGTCAGCTTGTTGTCAGTGAGCAAGTGTTTAAACTTAACATTTGTCTCCTAATTTTCTTGAAACCATTCGTCCTTAAATAAGCCTGTACCTACATTAAATACGAGCGGACATTGCAACATGGTAAAGTCCTTAAAGGTCCCATATTATGCTTTTTCTGGTTTTATATGCCCTTTAGTGTGTTTTCCATGTGTCCTGTGCATGTTTAGGCACATCTATGTGCAAAAATTCAAAGTCCGCGGAAACGTGGCTTCTCCTACGTCCTCCTGTTAGCTGTAGCATTAGCTGCATGTAACGCTCGGTTCTAGCCCCCCTCGATGAAAATTTGTCAGTGCGCAGTCATTGTCAGTGTGAGATCACTGATCTAAGCCCATTGGCTCGTTGTGGCAAGCCCAGCAGCTCATGTTTTGAGAAGCGTGCTGAACAGCTGACCAATAACGACAGAGCAGATCGGCAGACCAATCAGAGCAGACTTGGACCATGTTGGCCAAATTTAAGGAAAATGATTTAAAAAAAAATTGCAATATGGCAAAAGCAAAAAGAAAACAATCATGTAAAAGGTTTTATTCCCACTTATGTGAAACACATTGCAATTGTCACGGTCAAAATAATTGAAACATTTCCTTTTATCCAAATAATACAGCCCTTGCCATTTCAAATTATTGGTTGTGCTTCACTGTTCTAAAAGTCTGACTGAACCTATTCACAAGCTGCCACCATGAATAGTTTAAAGAAACAAACTCCAATATTCATTTAATTTATGAAATCTCACACTCGCTTACTCTTACATTATTGAGACAATCTGAGGGTGAACTAGGAGTGAAATGATTTTCCTATTCCGTTTGGTCATGATTGATTTCTTCATTGCTCATCACAGCTCTCTGATAACAGTGTCTCACCCTGACGATGTTTTAAACGTATTCCTTGTTAAAACCAAGTAGTTATGTTTCATGTTAAACAATACAGCTTCCAGCAACGTTCAACTTGTTAAGTTAAAAATGCTAAGTAAGAACTTCACTACACTAATTTAAGCTCCAATTTGTAAAAACAAGTCACTGCATAACTGATTTTCTGAACTGACAAACAGCAGACTGAATCAGGATCATCAACATACCTCATCACTGTGATAAAGTTTAAACTGTACAGCTTGCCTTACTGTCTCGGACACTGTGTGTCCTTGTAGCATTAAAACCTTCCCAAGAGTGGCTATAACTGCACTAATGACTACTTGTTATGTGCTGGGAGTGTTTTAAAATGTGGTGACTCTGGTATTGATTAGCAGCCCTTTCAACCCCTTAGATATAATAAAGTCATTTTACTGCTAAAAGGAAGAGTAAAAAAAAAAAAGCAAAACTGAATCCTGGCTGCTGTTCACATTAATGCTCGTATAAGAAAGGTAAAGTACAAGGCAAAATGGGCTTCATCATTTATGACTATTAAATCAGGAATGAAAACAAAATGAAGCTAAAGTGTTGAGGCTACTTAACTGGAATCATAAGATGTTTAGTGTTGTAAATTCTTAAGGCAGAAATGTTGGGCCTTTTTGAAATGTTCCCTGTGATTGATTGCAGAGGGCAAAAGAAGCTAAAAACAAACATTTCAATTCTCTGAAATGTTCTCTGATGCAACTCTACCACCAGGTTTCAACAGAAAGGTGTCATAGTTTTTAGTCTCACTTGTCATTGTATGACATTGTGCGGGAGAGAGCGAGGTGGAGGGAAGGAGATAATGCAGTGAGCCAATTAATTCCTCCAGTCCCATCTCTGATTGCATTTGCGACATCAACATTGCCGCATTTTGCACCTTTTTCCCATGCACCAGTTATGCAAATGGTGGCAATTCCACGTCAATGGCAGAGCGTCTTCCTAAAATGAGGATGGGCAAGAAGCGAAAATGAAAAATGAAGAAGGAGGCAGCGACATGAAAGCCACTCAGCCTTGAAATGATTTAATTTAAGTGATGAGGAGTTGACTTTGATAAGTTTGCATTTTAATAATGAATACTGTGACCGCTTCAGGGGTCCAGTTACAAACACAGTAGCACGCAAAGAAAAAAAGGTTCAGGCCAACGATTCTGAGAGTCACTGTAAGACAAAACTGAGGGTGAAACTCGTAGTCCAATGTCCTCTGTGTGTTTTTATGTGTGTGTGTGTGCGTGTGTGTGTACGTATGTGGGGATGGTGGTGGTGGTGTGAATCTACAGTAAATTAGACGCTCCTGGGAATTTTTTTACTCTGGAGTTGAATTTGCAGCCAGGAGGAGAAGTCTTCGGCCTATAATGAAGGATTTTTCTTTATTTCTTTTTTTCAGATTTTCCAATATGTCATCTCTCGGGTGTGTATGCATATTTAATGAGGCCTCTGCCTCAGTGCGCTTTGAGATGGAGAAGGATTCCAGCATGCTGTCATTATGAGTGATTGTGCTTCCTCATGGCACATTCCTGTTGGATGTGGCAATAATATCAGTCTTTCCCCCCCAAAGCATCACTGATCTAATTACGATTATGACTCTGCAGCAGATGTATATTCATAACCTGTCGCATATCATTTATGATGGGACAGGAATGTAGGTTCCACGGTGCAAAAAGACGTTGGATGTTTTGAATAACAGTTCAAACTGTGAGTTAAAGGCGCAGGCATAATCGATAAGGACAAAACAGCTAATTCAACTTCTCCGACAACTTAAATCCTACAGAAGATGTAGAACTTGGACAAAATTCAGCTGCAAATAAATTCAGTTTCATGGAAGTCCTGAAATTAATGGATTAGCTTGCATGTTAAAATATGCTTATCTGAGTGGAGAAGTTCAACATTGGTGAACTTTGACCGGCAAAAATGAGCTGTTTTTAGTCATAGAAAACCATCTTGACTGCATCCATGTAGACAATATTGCCAAATTGAATTCATGCAGGATCCTGCAGGATTCTTTATCTCCAGGACCGCCACCTATTTGACTGGATCCAGCATCTCCTCTGTCCTTATTAACATTTCTAAATACATGGAGTTTAACATTTATTGTCATCAGTTGTGTCACTATTTTATTTTGCATTTAAATCTCTTGTTATTCTTCTTGTGAGCATTTTCAATCTCATATTTTAAAAAAGGAAGAGAGCTAGAGGTCAGTTCAGGGTCAGGTCATGTAGGGACGTCTGAAGCTGGACTTTTTTGTGCACACCACGAGAGCTAAGTGGATGTTACTGTCTGCGATTTGGTCAAGGCCGAGTGATCAATGGCTGTTTTTTGGACTGTTTTGGCCGAATAAACAAGTCAGCACGTTATCATTGTTATTCTCCACTGTGCTGCTGTGTAGTGTTGATAATGAATTAGCAGAGTGTGATGATGTTGATTAATGCATCCGGCTAATAAACAGGGGAGTGCACGCCCCACATTTATAAGTAGATGCTCTTTATACCAGTGGTTCAAAGCTTGATTATTTTGAGCCTTGTGGTTTATAAGTGGGCATTTCTGCTGTGAAACTGGTGAAACTGTTGCTGTTTGTGTTAATACTGGCGATATGAGCGTGTGTAGAGTTGGCGCTGGCCATAGTGCTGAAGCAGAGCAGATTGTCAGCATGTCTGTCAGAAAAGAGAACAAGGACATGTACACAGCTGATTCTACACGCTTCTCTCCTGTTGATTTTAAGAAATTATTTTAAATGCTCCAGTGTCGCGTCGCGAGTCACTTTTTTTTTTTTTGCATTTTTGATGCATTCCGCTGTCTTCCCCTGACCCCCCAGAAACGCACACTCTCTGTACTCTGGTATCTTAGGATTTACAAATTAAGCCCTGACCTCTAGGTCTTGAACATCTTTCAATTTATCTACAGAAAAAGCATTAAAAAGCTATTAAACAGACATTAATTAATCAACAGTAATCTTAAGGATTGAATCTTCCAAGACAAGGGCAGTGAGTAAGGTATTGAAATATTTCTGTCTTTGACTAGCGGCTTTTGGGAAACTTTTTAGACTTCTTATGTAAAGGCTGGTTGTTGGGGAAGTGGACTATGAACACAAAAGGCTGTTTGTTTCAAAAATTCAGTCCAAAACCACGTAACAAACGCTCTGGCTAATTTTAGTTCAAATCTAACAGCAAAGAGGTGAATGGTCGAATATGAGCACGTGTCAATATCAGTCAATTAAAAAAACACAACCATTCATTCATCTTATGCTAATCAACCCGGTTAAGATCTTTTTCTTCTGTATTTAGTTAGTTTTGCATCTAGCAAGTGCCGTTTTTGCACTCTAGACATTTTAAGATTTTTTCATCCAAACTGGCCCTCATTTACAACCTATATGTCGCTACTTTAAATTTGGTTATTATCTTTCATCATACTCATCTTCTTCTTTGAATTTGTTTCTGCTGTGGTGTGTGGAGCCTCTTCACAGCACACTAAATGATCAGCAGTTAAAGTTGGAAGTTGCCTCATATCTTTTTCATGTCCGGAGACATCCCCTGCTTTGTGGGGATCTAATATGCCGTAATGAGCGACCCTCTCTCTCTCTCTCTCTCTCAGCCACGGCACTCATCGGTAATGAATCGCTCAGAGGAATAGGTCATCTCTGACTGTCTGTAAGATTTACTCACATCCATTTCATGTAGAGCAAGAGGAGGGCCGAGGAGGCTTTCACCTTCTCTTTCTCTCACTGCCTATTATGACTTTATTCAATGTCCTACATTATGAGGCGTCATATAATTCAATTCCCTTTGGCCAGGACCTCAGAAAGGGGTTCTATTCAAGTGCTGAAGCAATGATATTCAGTATAATGTAATAACCTCAGCTGGCCAAGTGTCCTGAAATGGACAATCTAAAAATGTCACTCACAGAGTTACCATATCATTTGTTTAGCTCTCTCTTTTTCTCTCATTTCATTCATTTTATTCTCTCCACTTCTGTTTTATTTTCCTTTCTTTCTCTCCTATGTCTTTCCTTCTCTTTAATTTTCTGTCAATCATTTTTATTTTGCATTACTGACTCCGTCTTGTATTTTGTATATTGGTCAGCTTTAACCTCACTGTGTATTTTTTCTCCGTATCCAAAAAAGGGACTTCTTTAAAAGCCCTTGAACAAGGTTAGGCCAAGCTGCGACCCTAAAATAAAAAGAAACAGAGCTGGAAGAGCACTGAAGTATTTGAGGCAACATCTGTCCGTCCGTGTTAATCACATCCCCAAATAAAGTGGTGCAGCCATAACATCACAGGGCCAAATTCCATGTAGATAAGAAACCCCCTCCTAACCCTTTTCAAATAAGGTTTGAAAATCTCAAACTAGTGATTCTTGACAGTGACTGTGAAAAAAAAAAACACACCCTGTTTCAACCAAACGACTGATCAAATATTTCACATTAGAAACGAGTCGCATTACATTTCAGAGATGTTTTGAGCCTTTGTGTCTCCATCTGTTTAATTTTTTGTGCAGTCTTCACTTGGCAAACTGACTAAATGAAAAGCACACACACACCTACACACACACACACACACACACACACACACACACACACACACACACACACACACACACACACACACACACACTCAATCACCCTTTTTTCGGCCAAGCAGTACAATTAACTATGTTAATGTGTTTACGTAAATGCCACCAGTCTTTTTAAATGACAGTGCACTGGATTGTAACATTAAGCAAGTGCAACCAGGTGCCGGAAAGATACATACGAATACCTGAACTATTCATATTTCAATGAACAAGACAGTACACTTTCAAATAGTGCTTATGTTTTTGTTTTCTTGTTTTGATTATGAAACAAAACTAATTCATGCGTTAAAACTCAAGCTCCAACAGAATCCGCTCTCCCTTCTCTTCCACTGGAGCAGAAAATGTCTCCTCACAGTGTGACTGAAAATGGTTTTTCCGTACGTTGAACTGATGCTGATTGAACATCTACATCATACGTACACAGATTAATTAAAATGTTTCCAGTTGGAGAAATTGACTTCCACAAACACATCAGTAGTGTTAAGAAGCACTACAACTTTGGGTATTTACCTTTTTGTGCATATTCCACGTCCTTGAAAAGAGCTATTCTTTTAATCTCTTCCACTTCATTTACACTTGAAATCTGAAAAAAAGTACATAGCGACTGAAGCTCAGTGCAGAAAGGTGTTTGTTTTGCAGTCAATCATGCTGTATGCCTGTACAGATGGTAAGATATCTGGAGAGTGCATAATAAAGGAATGATGATGATGTTTGTTCATTCAAATAATGGCCAGATCCCATGGTTGCACACGTCTGATTGCCAATACACCTGACCTTCAGGTATTATAGTTTCAGATTCCTGGATTGCAAAAGGAAATTGCACATGAGTTATTTCCAGCCAGGACTTCACAGCCGCTGCTAGAGAAAGGACATTTCTGTCCTCACTGAGGTGGACCACAGGCTGAGATGTGTGAGGGGGAAATTTCACAGCAGCTTTGAGCGGATGTTTGAAGGAAAGGGTTAACTCCTGGCTCTTTGCTTTCATCTTCAAAAATGCTGCTGTGGCTGTTCAGCTCTTGAGGATTTATCATGTTGAACCCCCCTCTGGCACAATGTGTGTCGGTCTTCATATGTACTGTGTGTGTGTGTGTGTGTGTGTGTGTGTGTGTGTGTGTGTGTGTGTGTGTGTGTGTGTGTGTGTGTGTGTGTGTGTGTGTGTGTGTGTGTGTGTGTGTGTGTGTGTGTACGTCCAAATGTGTCCATGCTATTATGTATAGGAAATTTACATCCAAACAGTTTGTGCAAAAGTGTTATGTTGTATTCTTCTTATATGGGAACACAAATCCTCAGAAGAAATAAAGTGAGGTCATTGCTTTCTCAAGGTTTGTATTATTATGGTTATTATATCAGATTATAAAGGTTTTAGGGTTAAGGTTCAGGTTACAATGATGGCTATCTTGCTTGCTGGTGAATAAAGACTTAAATGCATGTTTGAAGGGTAAGAAAGTGCCGCAAGGACTTCTAATCTCAGAATAATAATCAGACGATGGCCTTTTCTCTGACAAAGTCTCTCCATTTACTTTTTAGTCAATTGTTTGTGTTTCACTGCTATATTTATAACTCAATTCTTCAAAACGCCTCGCTGAACAAATTAAAGGTTGCCCGTGTCTTTATGATGGATTCAAACAGTTTCTAAAGACACACATTTATCACAGCTGTCTGTGTCGGGCTTTCACGGCGGCAATTTTATTCTCAAAGTTTTCTCTTTTTTTCTTTGATGTACACCACCACCGAATGAAGCTCTATTTACAATATTCTGTATGTGTGTACAAGAAGGATTCATCCTCTGATTAACCACATAACGACCACATGAGCTCACATATTTCCATGAAGCGTGGACAGGAACAAGAAGAAAGAGATTCTCTTTCTATAGACTGTATATCCAGTCGTCCTACCTCTGTGCCCACCTTGGAGGTAGTAACAGAAGCGTCACAGGTGTGAGACGGGATCACTGTAAGACAGCGGCACCAGCGGGGTGAGAACAATGCTGTGTACGAGTGCTTATCTGAATGTGTTTATACTGTATGTGGCGCCCATGCTCTTTATTTACACATCCTGCTTCCATTCACAGACTTGTTGCTTGAGGGCAGAACCATTGTTACATCATGCTATATTAAACATCTGGACTATTAGCAGTTAGCACAAAGGCGCAGCTTATTGTCTTCAATCGATACTTAGTGTTTGTTTTATTTTCTTTGGCTGCACCTCTTACAATAAGTAAAGTAAGAAGGAAAGTAGAAAACTTTGAATCACAGCACTTTGAAACAACAGAAAATAAAGGTATTCACTTCAATCACAAATGAGTCAAAGAGCAAGTTTAGTATGTGAAAATAAAGCGGCAAAGTTGCTTGCCATTTATAGTGGACTGCTGATTGACTGCGAAAGACTTCACTGACTCTGGTTTGTTGCGATTTTATTTCTAAAGAAGTAAAGTAAAACACTAACAGTAAAACTACAAATCCATAGGCTCAGCCATTGTTGTGTCACCACATTTGGGTATTGATAATCACATAAAAGATGTTTTTATGAATGAAAATCTTCTAACGTCAAAGCCTAACATAATTCCTTGCAGTGCCAGGTTGTAATTTTTGCAACATTTAATTTGGAAATGTCAAAGTCTGCTTTAAAGGCCAACATGTCACCTTTTGAAGTAAAACTTGAATCATGGCATTTATCAGGGACACCTTTACCCCCCTTGCTGATGTACTGCAGTCTTGTGTCTGGCCCAGAGAATATCTTTTTTGTTGTACCTTTAACATGAAGCTGTTGTACCTCCTAGATATTTGGGATTGTGGATAAATAAATCCTTAACTTAATAATAGTCTTTTTTTTTTCAATGAGATTCAGAGTAGATTAGATAGAAAAGGAAGGGAATTAGTATTTCTATCTCTCTACTCTGCACTGCAGCACTATTTGGATGGGATTAGACTTGGTACTATAGTTCCCTGCAGGTACAGTGAAATATGGGCGTCTGTAGTGTTTCTAATTGGAACTGCAGAAGCAATCGGACTGGTTGGCCTCTGCGGGTTGCCTTGACTGGAGACTACAAGACAGAATCACTTGATTAAATTAAATTAAAGTGTTTATGAAAGCCTGTCTTGTGAGTTTAAGTGAAGAGAAAAAAAAGGATTGATTTTCTTTAAATTATTAATCCTTTGTGAGAAACTCATTTCTGCTGCTCCATTAAAGCAAGACTTTGACCGTTTTCAGAGACGAAAAATGACCAGGTAGTTCTGAGTGACAATGTTCATATTTTTGCTACCATTTGCATACTTGATCTGGTATGACATATCTATAAGGTGGCTTATATACTTAACAATAGATAATACTAAATAATTTAATTGATTTAATGGCATTTTTTTTTATTTTGCTAATGTTACAGTAGGGTTTACTTTTCAATACACAGTGATTCTATCATTTTCACCTTCCAACGGGGTTTGGCGAAAAGCTCCACAATTCCAGTAATATGAACCGTCTACATTATTATTGAATAATAGTTCTTGAAGCAGCAGAGACAGAGAGAATGATATGTTCCACAACATTAGTTTATTAAATGGCCATCTCCCTGTATTAACACAGCATTATGTAGTAAAATCTTGGTTTTCTAAATCTTTATTTTTTGACATTTTGTTTTTTCTCTGCTTTTTCCATGTGAAAGGTTTTGAAGACCTTTCAAACATTGACATTTTTCTCAGTGATTCAGTGTTTGGGATCTCGTGGATGTTCTAAACGGCTCAAAAAAATGTAATATATAAAAAAATAAAACTCTTTCAATCCCGTTGGACAAACTTGAAACATTCCTGCCTCAGGCTGGAAATGTTTTCGTCTTATTGCTAAGGAAATATTTTCACAACAGGTCTTCACCGCAACCAAAATAAAAAGTAGTCTTACAAGTCCCCTGCATCACACCCACTTTTTCCAACAACACTAAGCTGTCTGTTTAAACCCTATCCTGCTCACAACCTTTCAATAGCATGTTTGAAAGATTGTTCAATCTGATTTCTAACTTTTAGAAAGAAAAGCTTAAATTGAAACATTTTAAGGCTTCAGAGATACTGAATCCATGATACATTCTTTAACTTTGTTACAGCTGAACACCGTTATGGGCTCCTGAAAGGCAAACGAACACAAACTATGAACTGAACACAAAAAAAATCCACTAGAAAGGTTTCTCTACTGGAGACCAGTTTGTAATATATGTTTATTCGTATGAATAAACTGTCTATGGATATTTATTAAGACAGTGTTGGTGTGTTTTTATTGATCACCTTGAAAAGCTAATTGTATTGGCTGGTTTTATACAATTGCAATGTAAACAACCTTTAATACAATAACCTTTACTATCTTGGTTTTCATGATCCCTCCTAACATGAGTCATGCTGTGACTGTGTTATTGGGTTTTACACATGAGACTGTGCTTTGATTAAAAAGGATTAGATGTGCGGATATCAAAAGTTGACATAAATCCACTCTACAAATTACTTCTGTCATGGCTCCAATTTCCATACCATATAAACCCATCCTGCTGCAAAACGCACTGGAACGCTGCATCAAGTGTTGACTCAGTGACACTGGTTTGAATCAAATGGATTGGCTGTGTGGGAATCAATATCAAATGTGAATCTGTTTCTGTGATAAGTCTGATTCCTGCCTGAGGATTCAACATTGTCTCCTTCTCTCTTGTCAGCACGCCTCAGCGGCTGCATCCTGTGCTCTCTGAGTAATATGACACAGACACAGAGAGGGCGAGTTAATGCACTGAAAAGATACTGAGAAGAGGAAGGGGAGAGATACTGATGTGAGGAGAGGGAGACGAGTAGGGAATAGATACTCGGCGATGAAGAGAGCAGAAGCAGAGACAGACATATATACAATGGCAGACAAACTCCTCGTCCGTCACTGAATCATGTTTGTCATTCTTGCAGAGTGAAAAGGAGAGCGATGCTTCATCCCAGGGGGAGCTCTGACGGCTTGCTCCTTGATGTCTTTGAGACTCTATATTCTGTATTCATTTATTCCCACGCTCACATCATTTTAAGGCTGCATTTGTGTTTATTTGTGGAAGATCTACAGCAGGGCCACAGTCAAAATTCAAACCTGAGAAATCTTTCCACTTAATCAACAAAAGGGGTTCATACAAAAACACAAACACCTTCTCAGAGGATAATTTATGTTTGGAACAATTTGGCAACAATGGGCTGAGTAATTGTGAAGGAACACAAGCTGTCTGACGATCTATGCCAAAGCAGAAAAGTAATATGAGCAGTCCAAGGAGCAATATGTAAGATATCGACTGAATTATCATATAAAGACCTTACTATGTTATCAAACATGAAGGAAACATGCTATGTTGAAGTAATGGCTTCTATTACATCAATGCAGCAGCCAGTATGTCCTCCTTCTAAGTTTAGATTCCAGTTGAGGATGGTCTGTTTTAATGATCAGAGAAGGTTCTTTTTTTTTGTTTGTTTTTTTGTTTTGATTTATTTTTGGGCTTTTTAGGCCTTTAATGGAGAGATAGGACAGTGGATAGAGTCGGAAATCAGGGAGAGGGAGTGGGGAATGACATGCGGGAAAGAAGCCACAGGTGGGAAGTGAACCAGGGCCGCCCGCTTGAGACGACAGCCTCCATACATGGGGCGCGCGCACTAACCACTGTGCCATCAGCGCCCCCAGAGAAGGTATTTTAAGGCTTTTAAAGGCACCTCAACATGGTTTTAAGGCACCCCAACACGGCCAATTTGGACGCCCCTCGGTTTGCCAGGCAAACTGCAAAACCAACAGGTATTGCAGCGTTGGGCAAGCAAACTGGTTCAACTGATTCTACTTCAAATATAAAACATCGGCATCTTTCTCATAAGCTCCACAACTACAAATGTGTTAAAATATTGATAAATACTGTAGATTCTTTTAAAAAATGTAATGTCACAATGCTAAGTTAGAGCGCAGAGGGTTTCAAGACCGATGCAGTGCTTGCTAAACGGCTAAACACTGAAGCTTGAGTTTACGCGACATGTAAACCAGAATGTGCAGCTTCCTAAATGTTTACCATCCTGCTGCAGAGTTTTCGGCTATTTTAGTTTTAATGATAGAATGTGAGAGTGTTTGGATTAAAGACCCAACTTAAAGATTGCTTTAAAAGTCGTGCACGCTGTGATTATTACGGTCATTTTTAATGTATCACAGATTTAATGATTATTAAAGATAAAAGACTATATGAATAACACCAAAGACTGAAGAGCTTCATTCTTGCACCTGAAAACAAATCATAGTTCCATCGCTGCTGAATCACCATAAATTGATTCAGAGTCTCAAACACAATGAATTTAAGCCATAGGTTGTATTAACACTTCTCACTGCAGATTTCTGAGCTCAATCATGGTTGCTTGTAACAGAAATGCATCTTGGGAATTAAAATTAATAAAAATAATAAAAATATTTTCCAAATGAATTCTTGTTTTGTACTGATGATCCAACAAGCAGTTTCATGAAGATCTAAGCCATATAAGAGCTCTGACTGTCAATCACACTCAACAGCCTTTTATTTTCAAAACCATGGAAATGGTTCAAAATAGCTCCTCCTACTCTATACCTGTCATTTCGGGTAAACTCACTTTCTGTTTCAACTCATAATAAAGAAAATGTGGCATGTTTACGACCTGTCTGTTTCTCTGTACTTGTAAATGTATAACCAGATTTGCTTTGCAGAGATTTATTTATGAATCAATAAATCTCTGACTACTGCGTTATATAAACAATATAAATGTATTAAAATGAACCTTCAAATCTCTTCATTTACCCTCAGAGGTCTAGGTTCATTGTTGTATATAATTGTAAATGAGCAAGACATACATGTTTTTTTCCCATTCCGGTTTCTCTCCGTTGACAAATCACAGATTTTAATTCTAACCATTGGTTCAATAATCAGCCTTGCTCTTTTACCACAGCAAATGGGAAGAGGCCCTTTATCATTTTATCATTACAATCGGATATTAAGGTTCAAATTTCTCCCCTATCTACATCTCTCCTGAGCCCATTTTTTTAGTTCACTGATTTGAACTAATTGTTCCATCAAATCATCAAATCCTCCTCCTGTTCTCTAAATGTCTTCACCACTTATTATTTTTAATCTGTTTCACATATCATTAAACTCAATATTTGTTTCATTATTAACTTTATCTCTCCACTGATGCTTTACCATCTAGTTTTGTGGCTGCAATTGCATAGCCTCAGATAAAGCTGTCCTCCCTTTGCCTTCATGGGTATTAAATCTCATCAGTACTCTAACAGTGCAGTTTTTGTAAATCACTTTCAATTTTTTTAAGGAAAACATTTACATTTATTTTTTTTAAAATACCAGAAGTGTAAAAATAATCAATGTGGCTTTATCTCTTTCGCCACAAAACAAAATTAAATAAACCACGGATGTATTAATCCTGCCTGGTTTAGTTAGACGCATGTCCAATTTATTACCAATCATTCAAAAATGGTTGGAGAAACAGTTCTTGCATGTTCTGCTCCAAACTTATTTGTGCAAGTTTCACGGTTGAAATTGTACACACATAATCCATGCATGTCTGTTGTAGATGTGGTGTCCCCCAAGGGTCTAATTTAGGTCTTCTTTAATATTCAATTTTCTAGAAGCCGCTGGGCCAAACCTTTCAAAAACACTTGATTTTCATGTATGTGCTGATGGCACACAACTTAATGTTCACCTTACCTTTTGCAATCTAACTGTAAATATAGCCCAAGTGCTTGTCTGTCTCTTTTACCTCAAGAACTCGATAAAAGTTTTGGAAATGAAATCCAAATATACCAGCCCTCTCTATCTACTCCTCCACAATGTAAACTTATTTATCCTGTATGGAAAGTATAAGTTAGTCCAAACTTCAGGGCTGTATCTGACTCCAAGATAACATTTAACAAGTGTAATGCATTTCCAAGTATTGTTGGTGGTACCATCATGCTTCATTCAGACGAGAAAAATATCTAAAATGAAATCACTTTGAACTGCAGATATTAAGTAAGTTTATTTCTCTAAACTGGCCTCTGCCATAAGTCAATCGCTTGCCTCCAGCTCGTCCAAATCATTTAACTTTAAAAAACTCTTGGCTCAATTGACTCACTGACACTGTGCGAATTAAAGATTTTGATTACAACTTTTAAGGTTTTGGATGTTCGAGCACCTGTAATACTTATTGTTGATGTGCTTTTACCCTGAGCCTTAGATTCTCAGGTAAGGATCATTCTGTTGTTTCATCTTGCTTTGTTATTCGAGCTTACGAGCAGCATGGACAGACTGGTCTCAGGTATCTGGGAGTACAAAACTCTGACATCTTCAAGATCCTTCTTTTCAAACTCACTAATTTGAACTATATCTTAGTATTGTTTTCATGTTCTCCATCATCTAATGGTTATGTTCTGATTACACTTTTCAAAATATTATTGAAATCTCATTAATTTAGATTTTTATTCATTACCCAGATGTTTTAAGTGATGTTACTGTATCTCTGTTTACAATAGTGCGGTTTACATAAAGTTAGTATTCAAAGTGTTCAGTGGTTCAATTTCATGCCACTGTTTTCTGAAGTGTGTTCCTTTTATTTTGTCCACCTCGATGTTTATCCCCACTGGGGCTGTCAGCGTACAAGCCCCTCCAAACCCTTTTCCTCTCATCCTCGTTAAACCAGCATCTGCTGAAGTAAGAGGCCTGATACCCCCTACCATACATACACACACACACACACACACACACACTACACACACTTTCCCCCCTCCTTTGCACTGCATTCTCTTGAGCCTGCCATCTGCCACAGAGTTGGACAAGACCCCACTAACACGGCAGCCACACACATACACAAGACCCCACTAACACGACAGCAACACACATACACAAGCCTCACTAACACGGCAGCCACACACATTCACACAAATACACACACACATAGGTTTATACCCTCATTTCAAACCCTTGCAATTGCTGGAAAACAGTTCCAGAACAGATGCACATGAATGCACACAGTACACTCTCACACACACACACACACACACACACACACACACACAACACAAGCCAAAGTTAGCCAGGCTGCATATTTAATGAGGAGCCCCCCTGTGTGACAAAACAGCTTGCAGGGTCATAATGGTTTAGTGCAGAGCCCCACCCCACTGAATAGAGCCAGTACACTCCTCCCCTCCTCTGTGAAGCAGGGAGGACAGAGGGAGAACAACTAACTCTAATTACTCCTCCGAGGCTCTCTGGCCCCTCCAGCATTTTTATTTCAGGAGTTGAGAGAGAGAAGGAGAAGAGAGAGGAGAGGTGAGAACGCTGCAAACAGAAGAAGGACCCCTGCTGACTGAGCATGAAACATCTCCCTGTGGCTCCCCCTCAGCCTCCTATCTTCTCTTCTTCTGTGCTTGTTGTACATAATGCCCCCCTCACTTTCACTGCAATTGTTCATCACCCCTCAGTCATCCACTGTGAATAATGATGTTTCCTCTTGGAGAGAAAGAGGAAAAAAGGAGCACGCCCAAGGCCATGCATTCTGATAGTCTAAGCATTCCCCAGTCACACTCTGGCTCGGGCAGAATCAACAGTGCAGCACAGAGGAGGGGAGGGGGGGGGAGGGGGAGAGGAGGATGCATGCATGAGCCGCATCCTCCTGCATCCATATTCTCTGGGTGTTGTGTTTGTTTGTTGTGTTTCTCTCATTATTTACAATCTGTATCATCCAGAAGTCCTTCTGCATTTCACCCCGCTGAAAAAAAACACAGATGCAGGATGAGAGAGAGGAACAGCGGTCGTCAGAGAAGTTGCCCTCGTCTCTCACCAACAGACTTGGACGAATTAGCGGCATTACATCTGCTCTCTGGGGACAGTCGCTCTTGCCTGCCCCTACCATGATACCATCATCATCACTGTCATCCTGGATGGAGCCCGTGGAGGGCTGAGGCTACTTGAGGAGAGATTCCTCCTCAGAGAAAGTGAAGCTGAAGAGACAGCTGGGCCTGAATCCCGAGTCTTGGGCTATTTCAAAAAGGCTGCTCAGTTCATTGCAGCCAGAGCAAATGAACCCACAAGAAAATAAACATGATGGTGGCTGCACCATCATATTTATTTTCTTGTGGGTTCATTTGCCCTGTTTGTAATTTACCCAGAATAGATCTAAATCTATGGTCTTAACCAGGCATTCAATGATTGACAGGAAGTTAGGGCTGAGGTTATTTGGTAAGATTGCTTAGCTGAGGTCATATCATATCTTGCAGCAAACGTTTTTTTTTGTCATATTCTACAAGCTAATAAAATCCTTAATAACCAGACCATGTGCAGCATTATGGTCCCGCTGTAATAGAACCCATTAAAGGCACATTATCTGGTTCAGTGTGTCTTTCCGTTGCCTGTGCTGATGTAGGATGAAATGGGCCATTCTAATCCTCATTAACATAGCTAATTTCAAATGAGAGAAAGTTGATAGTGGGTGTCAAAAATACTCAAAGGTCACCCAACCAAGCTACAGCATGTACACAGGCGCTGATGTTTATTTCTTGAAAGGCGCTCGTGTAAATGTTTAAACTCTTTAAACATTTGCCAAGTGTTTTGTTTCACTCACTCTAAGTCTTCCTCAAAGGCAGAGCAGTGTCATTGCTGCTGTTGTGTAATGTTTGACGAATAGGCACAGCAGGCAGAGCAGTGCATGCACAAGAAAATGGATAAAGTCATCAAATCCAGCAGATGATTGTTGATCATGCGCACATTAGCTAAAATGGGATAAAACGAGAGACAAAGAGGGGAAAAATGCCAGAAGATAATTAACCTTGTCTCTCCCTTTTCCTAATGCTGTGCAGGCTACCACTGACCTTTGCTTGGAGTGAGGGAACAAACATGTGACATGTTGCTCCTTCAGCAGACTCTATGTCACAAAGCTATGTCACAGGAGGACGAGGGGACGAAGACTGACATTGGAGGCATGACGATGCTGCCACATGACCTTAACAGGGACAATTAACTGAGCGTCACACTCCTCAGGCCAGCTGTGATTGACTGAAGCTTGTGTATCTGACTGAGCAGAGGGATCACGCACATTTTGTTCGGTGATAAATCAACAACAAAGACATTCTGAGCTTGTACAGGGCACTGATCTGACTCCATTTGTGGGTACGATGATGTCTTAGGGAACTTTTGAAAGACTTCAAGATGACATAAGACTGTAGTTTCAATATATATTTGATTTTCAAATAAAGTCTGTAAAATGCAGCCGAAACGATGCGACCAAGACATTAAGAAATACATAACCTTCTAACCAAACAAATTCAAGTTTTAACAAGAGAAAAAGATGTTGTTAACCTGAACATGACTATTTTCAGATTTGGTTCTTTGTGTGAAAAAAATCAAATTTCCCAAAGGAATATTTTACAGTGTAGATTATTTTAAATGAAATGTCTTGACACATTGAGGATACCTATTCTATGTGACATAGTGGATGCCTTTAGAACTTCACAAAAACCTGCAGATGCTTCACACAAATTTGCCAGTCTTTCAAAATTCATTATAGTGGTGAGACAGTGAACATCTTCGACAACAGCGGTGGAGGGAAGCCACAAGAAATACGATTTTTTTTCCTTTCGATTTAAGAAAGTACTCACTCAGTCACCCTCCTGCGGGCGGTGATGCTGGCCACGATGACACTCTCTGGTCTCGGGGTGGCCACAGCCTTAAAGGTCCCCTTCCAAAACTTCTCAAAGAGCAGCTTCTCCTCCAGCTGCTGTAGTCCGGCAACACTGCGCTGTGATCCCAGGGCTGGAGGGGGGCCACAGGTGCCAAGCTGGAGTGAACATGGGGGCTGCATCTGTGCTTCTCAGTCTCCAAACCAGACCGGTCGAGGAGTCTCTCATGGAAATACACGAAAACACTCACACTGGTTGTCGCTCAGGAGCTGTCCAAGTACTGAATCAAACGGTGCAAAGTGCAGCAAGTGTTTCGGCATCGGTCCTCTCCTCTCACAGCAGCAGGTCAATGTGTCAGCGCGTCTGCCTGCCCCCGCACTCTTCAGTGGCAGCGTGGGGAGAGGGACAAAAGCTGACCCTCTCCAACTGGAGGCTGGGTATTGTTCTCCCAGATGAAGGAAGGAGGGGTGAGGGAGATTTAGTTTCTTTCCCTCCGCCTCTTCTCTTCTGTCACATCTGCTGCTTTTTGGAACGGAGTCTAGGTCTAGGGCTGGGAGTCGCTCTTTTTCTCCCAGCGTGCTCCCATCGGCAGCTTTTACACAGCCTAAGCAGGCATCGCTCACAAGAACCGGAGCGTGTCTCAGTCCTGAGGAGTGAGAGAACAAGTGGCTTTCTTTTTGCTGGAGTGCAATGTTTTGGTGTAGAGATGATTGGACGCCTACACACACCGGTTCAGGGCAAGTGTTGCTGCGGCGTGTCTGAGGGCAGGCATGAGTGTGGGTTGGAGAGTGTGCGGGTGAAAAGCGAGTAAGGAGCTCAGCTGATGGCAGCTTGTTTTGTGTCTCTCAGGCTGTGACGTCAAAATTGGGGGCTGGACGGAGAAGAGAGGGAGTCCTCCTTTCAACCTCTCTCTCTCGCTCTCTCTCTCTCTCTCTCTCTCTCTTTCTCTGTGTCTGTGTTATACTTGTCTCTTCCTACAACAGCCATGATTATGTTCACTTCCCCTCCTGACATGTGGCGGAATGTCTCTTTCTTTTCTTTTTCTTTCCTTCTTTTTGTCTTTGTTCTCTGCCTTTTCCTAGCGCACATTTTCCTGATTGAAGCTACACAATTAAAGAAGAAGCTAACTTTGTCCCTTTAGGAAACTTAGATGTATATTTCTGTTACTAGATTCAGACATTTTAAGGCAAAATAATAATAATAAATTGTCAGATGAAGCTACATCAAATTCCTTTATGAAAGCAGATAATCCTCGACTGAGTGAAGTTTACAGTCCTTAAAGGTATTTTTGGTTTTCATACCAATGAAATCCGTCGCTTTTCATGTTTACATTCCTTTTTCTTCATATGTGCATAATATGAGAAAACAGAGAGTAGCAAAAAAAAAGATTTCCATCTCTTCCATTTATCACCATGCTTTTAGAGTGACAGACAGAGCTATCAGCTTCCTGCAGCTTTTTCCAAACCATTACATCTTCCACTGAACCTTTGTGTAATGTGTTATGTTGCTGTTCATTACTGCTCGGAAATGTATTGGCTTTTTTTTTTCGTGTCTGTTATATTGAACCTACTGTCAGCATCACCGTGACTGATGCTGATAGTGAACAAGTCAAATTTTCTCAGGGAGCGAAATGAATGTCATCATCATCCTTAAGCTGTGTGTGATGACAACACATCGCTCCAAAATAACGGCTGCACAGTTATCGAATGTTCAATGATAACTGCAGGAAAAGTTCAATTACAGTACTACTATACCACGAATTGTTGTATAACAATAGTGAGTAAAGGCTTTTCTCAGATTTCTTTTTCCAATAGTCATAGCTGTAGAATGCAAAGCTTCAATTACTTGTTCCTTTTTTACAAGTGAATCCCCAAAATAAACTCAGAATTCCAACTAAACGAGCCTTAAGTTTTCACACTCTAGTGGCAGAACTCATACAAATTGATTAACATTACAATATCTTTATGAAACTGCGATATATTTTGTGGTTTAAAAAAATATCATTCTTGATTATTACCCCAACTTTCTCACCTAGTTCCATCATTAATTGAAAAGTGCTGCATGCTATGGTGAAACACTGTTAAGTTTTGTGATTACTTTCAACCTCCCATTCATTATTAACTCTACTTCTGCAAAATCTTGTAAACTCGGTCAGTCTTTCGCTCTTTCTTCTCCTCTTTGCTCACACACAAACATGATCAGCGTCTTGGACAAAAGGCTGAGGAAATCAGCATAACAAAAGACCCGGCTCAGTGAGGACCAGCCGGAGCATGTGGCTGACACAAACCTCCCCCCTCGAGGGAGTTTAGCTTTCCCCTGCCTCCTACCTCCTACCCTCCCTTCCTCTCCTCTCCAATCTGCTTCAACACGACACATAACACGGAGCAACAGCTCAACAATCTCCACCCCAGTGCTATCTTCTTTTCTTCTTCGCCTGTCTCTAATGCTGCATATCATCGGCAGCTGTAACACACAGGAAATCTTTGGAGGGCTTTTTAGATACTACAGGAAGTACACCACACTACAACTGACTGCCTGTGTAATACCTCACAGGATGGATACTCTTCAAAAGATGTTGGGAATTACATTAAATCTGATATGTGGTCGTCCTCGGTGGAGAACTTTACTTTTATCAGTGTATGCATTCAATTAATATTTTCTTTTTGCAGTTCTTGTCAACTTTCAAACATTTGCTTTGGTAAATATTTTGTGACTACGTCTGATTGATACTTTCTTCAAAACAGAACTGTGTGTTGTACTTGTTTTTACAAATTTGCTATAAAATCTAAATAGCCTTTCAAATGTCATGACAACCCTTGGTTTCCATTGGTTTAAGGATAAGAGTAAAATCCGCCTCCAAAGGCTCAGCCACTTTGAACAGTCAATTGACTTGTGTGCTGAGCAGTTGTGAGCACTAACAACTCTTAATACTGACCTTAATAAGAGCTTTAAGAGACTCATCCAGGAGGTGATTATTGACTGTCAAAAAGCATTGCATATTTGAATATTGAAGATAGATTCATCAATTCATCGATCTATTGAGGACTTTAATTAAGAAACATCATCAGAAGGAAAATTGGTGATGTAAGGACGCTGTCAATTAATAAAAAAACAACTGACGAGAAAGATTAACATATCTGCTTTCCAAGAAAAAAATGATGACATTTTATAAATTAAATGTAATGTGTAAATCAGTGGTTTATCAACTGGTCTTGCCAAAGGACCCACCACCAACTCCTACATGAAAATCGTAACCCAAATTTGTGATATTTTTTTCAACCAATCGGATTTATTGAATGAAAAATAGTGCAGTATGGACCTCAGGTGGTACGAAACGTGACAGAATAAAGAGAAGGAGCAAAACCATCATTTTTTAAGAGCGCTTCATAGACTTTTTGACAGTTTTTTTTACATTCACAAGTTCAAGACCCACTGAAAACGGCTCTGCGACCACCGACCCACCAGTTGAGAACCACTGGCTTAAATCAAACAGCATCTATATACCATAACTAGTTTGCTTCTTTACATCAGGAACCATGAAACCAACAGAGCTAGCACAATAATGAGTCTGTAGAAGGAACACCACACCACAATATTCCAAAGCAGACAAACATTGTCATGTGAACTTGCCCCCCCCCCCCCCGATGGGAAGTTGGAGGCGTGGGCATGAATTAATATCTTTCCTTGCTAATAGGTATGCATAAAGACACAGCTACCTACCTCGTCTGGATTAATAATGAATATATTAACAGATAACATGAAACCTTGATGTATAACAACCGCAGTCACTTAATGATAAGTGGCTGCTTCATCAGTGTGCTTTGCATAAAGATTGGCGAGACGCACTCTTGAATCAAACCAGAGGGCAGAGACGAGCTGCTCCAGCAAAACACAGAATATGTTTCATTTATGGAAGGGAATATTACAAAGACGACTCTGCCGTGAGATGGAGTCAGGGTTATATTGGAGGGTTGTGCCGAGGGCAGTGAGTTGGACTTCCTCCTGCTGAGTGTTTTTATGAAGTGCTTGTGCTGGCACTGGTTTTATATGGAAAGTTGAGCTGAAGGACACAGAGCTGTTGTGGAAGAAGTCATTAAACATTGGAAAAACAATAATTTCATGCTTTAGCCTTGGTGTTTTCATGAAGAGACATGCGAGACAGTAATGGGTTTTGAAGTGTTGGATGGCATCAAATACATACAGTATTCACAACTGAACGCTATTCAACTTCACTGATCCTTTCAATGCCATATCATAAAAGCATAACATAAACATAAACTCAAAAGCTGAATTAATTTCTTATAAACAACGTCTTGCTTTACAAGACACCCAAATAATTGATTGATTCCCAAACTGTGGTAAGTGTAAAAATGGGAGTACATGAGCATTAGCTTGAACTTGAGTAGCACAGAAGGCTTTGCAAAAAGACCCAACAAAAGCATTGCCAAGTAGACCAAGACGCAAAATCATTACCAAAATAAATCGTGTAGGTGATTGTTCCAAGCTGCACTGCTATCATGATGTTTGTTCACTGTTTGCCTTCAAGAAAACTGCAGTCATCAGTTGTAAGTTTAATGGAAATCCACAGCATCAGTCAAAAGAGAAAATGTTGACTCCTCCATTGTCAATTACACAATAATATCAGGAATAAAACTCCTGAAAGATAAAAGTCAGCTCGCTTGTCTGACTTCCTGTCCGGGCTGTCATATTCTGTCCAGCTTGACGTGTGCCTGCAGCGTACTCAGGCGAAAATAGACTCGCTGCGTATTTGAAACGGAGCAGAGCGTGGTGTTGTCGGTGGCTCACGCCGGAGACGGACCGCAGCTCGCCCTGTGTGAACACATTGATTGACGAGAGTGGCAGCTAAGTACAACGTAGTGTGTGGCGCTGACAGACCTCGGCGCGCACGGAGTATGTGTGAATTGGGGGTTTGCCGATAAACGTTAATGTTCAGTCAGTGACAACAGCAGATTTAAAGGTCACACGATATGCACAGAATACACTTTACCGTGTTTTTCTAACACTTATGTGTGTCCCTAGTCTGTCTACACACCCCCCGATAATGAGAAAAGTCCATCCTCTCTGTCTTTTGGCGGCTCCAACTTTCAGAAAATATGTGCTCAAAAAGGCCGTCTGGAGATTTTCCCTTCATGACATCACAAAGGGCAGTAACCACTCCCCCAGGTGGGTGACACATGCTTGTTCTGCCCTCTGAGTCTGCCTTCTCACAGCTCATTTGCATTTAAACGTACAGACACAGAAACAGTCTGTTCTGAGCAGGGCTGAAAAAGAGGACTTTATAGGCATGATCAAATACAGGATCAGAGTGGATATAACAAGAAACTTCACAGACATGTTTCGGGGAGCTCTCAGACTTATTTAAACTGGTTGAAAAGGAGGATAATATGTACCTTTTAATGTGCAACTGAAATGACTGCAATTCTATTAAAGGCACGCTGTCACTATTATTGTTATATTGTTTATGCTTTGGAAATTAGGTTTTGGTAGATCTTGGAACAAGGTGTGATAATGTCAGAAAATCCTGCTAATTTTTGATATCCATATTTTGCATTTTTAAAAGGGAAAAAGTTTCATTGTGAATTCTGTCCGAAACTGTTGTGCATGTGATCATAAAGAGTCTTGAGTACTGTCAGACCTCTGGATTTTTTTATTATTTATAGCCAACACGCAGCCCTAGCTGAGCATGAAGTGCATCCATTCAAAGTTAATCAGAAATTTGATGATTTTTTAAAAAGAAGCCGAGGGAATTTGAAAAGAATTATTGGCAGGCTAAGATCCAACGCTGGCTATAATTGCAGTTGTTAGAGCAGATGGAATCATCTCCATTGATTTTTAAAGTTGCAAATCTGTTCAGACAGAAGAGGAAGATTATGCAGAATGTAATGTTCCTTTCTCTTTGCCAACAACGGTTCACGTAGTTGCATTTTTTTGTTTGCGATTCTATAGTATAATTTGTTGTTTAAATTTGTGCTGGTTGAAAAACAGTGAAGTGGGGATTCATCGTTCCTTTAAAACTCTGGTTAGTGTTTTTCTTTTCATTTTCACTTTTAGCATGTACACCTCTTCATAACTTTGACAGCAATCAACTGCTGGTGTTATTTGAGGATAAGATGTCACTGCATCATGTAGCACAGCCAGGCTTCCTTTCTAAAAAGTTCTGTAGAGATGTGACAGTAACAATGTGTCTGTGCTCAACTTTTTGTCTGTAGGTTGAGTATAATAGTTTTATAGTGTTGCAAACTTTATAGTATGGCTAACAGACAGTGAATAGTAAAAGAAACTAGGACGAATGTGCTGCTTGATGTTTAACATTTCCCTGTTTGTGAACATCTGTGCTGCATGTTGTTGTCACAGGATGATTAATCGAAATATTCTGTTCCTTCTTTCTTCTCACACAGAAGACTTTTTCTTGAGATTTTTTCTTCCTGGTTTTGATCGCAGCAGGTAAGTGTCTGTATAAATTGGGTGCTTGAAACTTGTCACAAGTTGTACGTGTTTGTTGTAGATGTATTTCAACAACATGTAGGAAAAAAGAATCACTCCACAGCTCCAAACTTATCCTAACAATGGAACGTTATTCTCTTTATTTTCTCTAGCTCTGTTAAAATGAGTTTGAGGCAGCTGAAAAGCTCTGAACAGCTCTGATCAATTCAACGTTTAGTGTTTACACAAAGGCAGAACTGTTGTTCACAAAATTGTTCAGGTCAATAAAGTGTTTTTATGACCCATGTTTCTCACAGTCACTCTGCAGTCGCTCAGCTTTATAGAAGTACGAGGCAAAATCAGAGCAATTTTGCTCAGTGGGAAAAACATTTTTCAGAAGATCTTTCACTGAAGTATAAGAAGCTATATACCATGATGTGTAGGACATGTCATGTATCTAAAATGTTCTTAAGTAAAAGTAGGAAAAGTTTTATCATCAAAATATGAACAAAGAAAAAAATTTAGTAAACTTCTGACAGAACTTGGGAAAATGTAAATATATGAGCGTTGACATCAATGTTCTCAAAAAATCCATGCACAGCCTGCTTCGACCTCCACCTCAGCGGCAAGGAAGTGTGTACAACAGGAACGTGAGGAATACAAAGGAGAAATCCTTCCTGCATATTATCCCAATATGTTCTTTTGTAAAGCATCTCAAAATAACACTTGTTATGAATTGGCACTATACAAATAATGATTGATTGATTGAAAAATGAAGGCTGTGACTTTTTGCATGAATTTTGAAAATGTTTCCGAAAGGGGAAGAAAGATGATCTATGAACTTAAATGGCCCATTCAGTTAAAAAATGACGTCCAGAAAGGGGTCGAACAACAAATCTTAACATATCTTATTGCATGCTTTGTTGATCTATGAATAAACAAAGTTTAAAAACCTCTAGTTGCCATGAACGTAGAATAAACTAAATATTTCATTTCCATCTCAAAAAATGAAACTTTTTTTTCCCATTTAGTAGCTACAACAACAAAACAATCTGGAGACTCACCTGCTTCAAGGACGCACCAGAAATGTTCAACGTGGCCTGACAGCTTTCTATCCAGCGCACCTTGCTTCAGCAGGCTCCTAAATGAAAACGGAAAATGGTTAGTTCCTAAGTACTGAATGACTCTTCTTGTCTATATCACGTTGTTATCACATCATGTTGCGAGGATAAATTTGGATAATGAATGCTGCCACAGTCATCAGGATGGTCCCTGAACCACAAACTTCGGAAATATTTGACTTGACTAAAATACATTTTGCCCTAAAACTTTCAGACCCCCTTTTTCAATTGTAAACTACAAACTACTTTTGAAAGTAGGACTGGCTTTGTAACAGAATAAAGCCAGACATGTACCGTCAATATGGAGTAAGACAGCTCCCCACAAAGACACAGGCTCTTTGATTTGTTTGACGGTTTACCCAGAATCCCCTCATTAACATGGAAACCCAAAATACAAGGTGCTTCGGTTCAGGCTGCTCAAAGCTGATAAGATATTTCATTTTCAGGCTACAGAAATTTTGGAAAGCAAATAGAGCTGGTGTGACTCTGTAGGGAGACACGGCACTGGGGTGGGTAAGGCGGAGGAGGATGTCTGATAAAAGTATATGGACAAAGAGCTGAAAACGCTGCAAAATGGACTAATACGCTTGTTTGTTTCCCAAACTAAAAAGAGTATCCCAATAGAGACAAATAACAGCACGACTGGAAATGCAGTGAGATATATTGCTTTGCTTTATAACACCATTAGCATATCATACAGAATACAAATGGATTCCCATTCCAGTTCTATCTCACAGTCAGTACTGTCACAGAGAGAGGGGTGTATGCATGTAGAAGAAGGTCTAAGCCTTAGAAACATTGAATAAAACCAGCAAAGCAGTCAATCTGGCAGCGTAATTACTCATCATGCCGCAGCTCATAACTCCTCTTCCTCCCCCGAGGAGCACGCAGAGATAAAATAAAGATAATCCCTCACACCCGATCTAACTCTAGCATACAGTGCTGTTTGTCACCATAGAAACTTGAGTTTAAAATGTAAAACTTGGAGAGCAATTAACAAATAGGTGAAAATCTACATAACAGGGTAAGAAGTCAAAAGGTTGTTATTTTGTTCATAACGGCAGAAAATAAATGACACTGCAAGAATGATGGTTGTTTGAGGCTTTGTGCTTATTTGAATGAAGTCATTTTTCATCCAGCGTTCACAGAGGTACCTCAAACATGATGAACGTCTTCAATAAGACTGCACAATTTAATACATGTACATTGATATAGTTTTTTTTTTTTTTTTTTTTTTTTGCAGAATAACAGCTCAATAAAACACCTCAGGAGGACGGCATTTTTTTTCCTGGTAGTATTCTAAATAATCCTCCTATGACTGACATCTGCGCACACAATCAGTGATCAATACATCTTTTTGCCCTGATAAGCAAAGGCTGCTGTACGGGCAAACAAATTGACAAAAATCCTTCAGATAACCATCGTTTAACCGTGATGGTAAATACATGCCTTTGGACTGACCTTCACATACCATGTATCCAGTAATGACAAGCTGTAAGACATGAGCACGCCTGCAGTATAGAAAGTTTTTTCAACTTAAGTTGTACATTGATTCTAAAAATGTTTAACTCAGATGAGACCAAATAACTGCAAAGTCATGTTTGAAAAAGTAAACCTCAAAGTTGAATTTGAAGTTAACTCACAAGTGTAGGAAATCTGAATTGTTTTGACTCTATGTGGAATCTCAGAAGGCAACATAGCAGAGAAATGAAGCCAGTGCAAAAGTGACACAAGACGCAATTTATATTCAATTGAGACTGGCTCTTAAAGCAAGTCCAACCCCATAAAGACCAATGTTAAGTGCCCTACTTTTAAGCCTAGTTAAATGTCAATTCATAGCAACCGAATGATAAGATCTTTTACCTGCTGTTTGTTAAGTGTCTTGACATAACACTTTTTATGAATTGGCACAATACAAATAAAGATTGATTGATTGATTGATTGAATGAGGGGGAATTTAATTTTGTATAACTTGCACATTACATTCATCATAAGGCCTACATTTTAGCAGAATTATGGGTGAGGCCCTTTAAAGTGACAGAAGGTTGCTGCTCAATATCTGATCAATGTCCTGTTCTATCGGAAAGGTATCCTTAAAATACTTCTTTCCCTGATTTCCGACTCTATCCACTATCCTATCTCTACAATAAAGGCACAAAAAGCCCAAAAATAAATCTAAAAAAAATATATAATGGTAGGGGAAACACTGGTATTGATCGAGAGCCCCCTGGTGGTGGAATCTACATACTGTGCCTTTAACTCATTCTTAGTATGTAAGCTATTTCACGATGGAAATGCCAGACTTTGATCATAAAAAATGTATTACTACCAAAAAAAAATTGGCGCACAAGAAGGAACCATAAGCGAGCCACAGTTGAAGAAGCGTTTCAAAAAAGGACAGCATTTGAAGCGATGCTGTGATGTACCTTTAAATGAGACATAGCCAGCGTAGCGGATCTTCTTCTCCCAGACCTCGGGGATACAGAATAACGCTCATCTGTGGTGATTGTCGGGGACGAGCTGCGGACCATCACGTCAAACCCTGAAGACAAGCTGAGGGTCACCTACATGAGCTGACATCTAAACAGAGAGAGAGGTCATATCGTGAGACTCACCCAGACTGAGGAGTAGATTCACAAAACCTGTGGCAATGAGGGAGAAATGTCTGCATGTCTCTATCTTAAAAAAATAAAAAAATAAAGAAATAACATTTGAATTGCAATGGCGGCTTCTTAAGGATTCTCAGTTGTTAATCTTTAATTATCAAGTTTACCGACTGCTGCACTCATGTGTTGCTGTTCTTGTTAATTGCATGCATTTTGATTACAAAAACTCACGGATTATGAATGCCATGATTGGGTGACATCTTTCCTGTTTCTTAACTTTCATACAAACTTGATACTCAGCATGGTCAGAAAAATTTGCTCTGAAAAGTAGCCGACTTGACAGAAGGCAAAGATCCAGCTGATGTAAGTGTTACCCCGCTCCACTTGCAGTGCTGCCCTCCAGCACCTCACAGCTGAGTCCTTTATCTACAAATACAGTTGGCAATTAAGACAAGGTGGTAGGTGTTAACTCATGCCTGATGTTAATTTGCAAAGTGAGACTTTTCTGCCGCCCTCAGAGGATCTGCTGTGACACAGGCTGAGGCTATGTCATTCTCTGTCAGCATTTTTCTTTTGTATTGGAGGAGAGAGAGGAACTTTGAACAGAGTTTTTTTCTATCTCCGGCATGAAATTAAATAGGCCACGGATATTCTTTTTTATTTCTATAGCTTAACACGCTATAAAAATTGCTTTACGGATACAAATGTTCTCAATCATTTTTAACTTCTAAATTTTTTAAAAAAGGTTATGTTTTTGGTGGTGTTTGTCTATTTGTACAGCAGAAGAACAAGTTTTTTTTTTTAAATGACCATGGTGTTAATTCTAGGGATTCGGCTAACAGTTAACCAAAACAGTAGCTGGATAGAGCCTAAGTGGAAAAAAATATCATCTTTTTTAGTCACAGAAAATGGGGCTTAACAAATGGAGCTCAGCGTAAGTTCAAGCAGGAAGACTAGTTCTCTCACATATTCCTTCAATTTTTCTTCATTCAATTTAGATAGATAGACAGATAGATAGATAGTTAGACACTTTATTGTTACTGTATTAAATAACACAACAAAACTTTGTTGGCAGCAATCCTGTAGATCAGCATCTTGGTCATACATATAAAAAAATAGAGTTATGTATTTAGCCACTCACTCTCTACCATTTCACCATCTCCCTGCTATGGTGATCAGCTGATTTGGGGCATTTCCTCTTTAAGTAATAATCCAACCAGATTCTGCCACGACCTCTCTCAACCAATCATTCTGCTGCGGTCAAATTTTAAAATCTGTTCTCTCTTCCACAGTCAGTTTGACATTTCAGTGACTTCACAATCGCGCAACACAACGGATCGATTATCAAATTTGTTGCCAACATTTCAATTTTTATCGATTTTATCGATTTGTTGTGGCAGCCCTGACTGCTGTCTTTTAACATTCAAAGTAAAAGTCTCTAAAAACCTTTAAGTGAGTTTGTGTGCTTGTGTACCAACATGACCTCCTTTATAACCAGAGTTTGAAACATACTCTATAGACACCATGCAATAATTCATGCGCTGCTGATAACCCTTAGGAGTTCACATAAATGAGATAAAATGAAACACGCATGCTGTGAAAAGACTCAGAGGAAGCTTTTGTAACAAAACTTTAATGAGCTTTAGCTGTGAATAAATAATCCCTGTTCTGCAGCATGAAGTCCATTTAATTGCATTACTTTAACTTGTCAGAGAAATTCAAAGCTGGACGACGGAGAAAATTCCCACAACAAACACGGCCTCTTATGGAGCCCTGTTTCATAACAGCTGTGTTTGTCTGATTAGCATAATTTCTCTTTATCTTATTCAACATTACTTTTCTATATAGAATGGAACATGTGGAGGGGAAAGAAAGACAAAGAGGCAAACAGAGGACTGTCAGTGGTGGTGTTAATGCAGAAACAGGCAGAGGGGAGATGAATGAATCGAGGTAAACAGAGAGGCAAACTGAGACAGGGAAAAAGAGCGGTACCTCCAGGCTATGCCTTTTTATAAAGTTACACCTGTTGGCATTCAGAGTCTGCCCTGTTTGCAACTGTCTTTATGAACAGCTAAATCAATATGACCGCCTCTCTGACCCTGGGGCTGCAGGAGCCCATCAGGAGATTCACTTCGAAAACACTTCACTGGAACTCCACAAACTAACCTGATGTAGCTGTCTTAATGTCAACCATCGGCGTTTCTTATAACTGCATGAAATCTTTTTAACTCACACTAATCTCTAATAGAACAAACCCTTTGTTAGCTGTACTCTCCTTTAGTTTAAAAACAATTCTTTACCGTGGAAGTCTCTTCATACATAAAGTAAAATTCAACAAGGTATTAAATTATGTTTTAAAATAATGCATGTATATAATACACATTCTAGAAAGATTAAAATAGCCATTATTAACACTCTTTAGCCCTATAGGCTTTTTAATTTAGCTCATAAATAAATGAAATTATAGAAACAGCTAAATTTACTGCTTCACTCTCTTCATCAGCTGAATTGTCCATGAATCCTGAAGGAAAGATCACTTACAGACTCTCACCTGTCTGCCTCTGTTTCTCACTGCCTTAGTGAACAGTATTTGTGGTTTCATCATGCTTTTATATCCGTTAATTAGCCTTTTAATACTAATCTATAATATCTCCTTCAAAATGATAATTCTCACATCAGGTCAAACTTTTTAATAAACGCGCTCATACACTAAGGTTTTATCAGTGTTTGGTAATGACACTCGTGATTTCTGTCAGAATTTCTGTGAGCTACTTTGAGTCCCTCCGTAACCAAATAATATGATTGGGATATCAATTAAATATATTAATCTGCTGCACTCCCACAGCCCGCAAAATAGAGACAGACAGCGGGAGTGTGCACATACACACAGGCAGTGCAGACACACAGTTCTGTCATGGGCTCTGCTGATTGGCACCTCATGTCCAAACTGTCAACATGTTAGCTGGTTGTGTGTGTGGCCCTCTTTAAGCATTTGTGTGCCTGTGCACACGGCATAAAAGGACTCGTGTGAGTCTAAGGTCAGCACACAATTGGCTATACTTGTGAGGACCGGCTGGTCAGGGCAGAGCAGGCTGAACATCAGCAGGTTCTGGTCATCTACAGATCTATTGTTGCATCACTATTATGTGTCCTTCAAGTCAAACAGGTCAAATACATTTCCTTCCTCGTGCGAAAATATTTATTAGTATTTTTAGATATTTTGATTCAAGATTTAGAGCAAACAACATCGCCAAATTCCTAGCGCAGTGTCGCTTTTTGTATTAAAAGCCAGTTTAACAATTAAACATCAGGTTTCACTGCAAAGCCATAAAATAAAGTAATTAATCACTGTGTAATAACCTCTACAAATCAGGGAGGTCTATTAGCTTTTAAAGAGTTTAATGACTTGAAATCAATAGCATCTGTGGAAAGAGGAGTGTATTTGAGTTGGCAAAGGTGTTGGGATGACATCTGACAGCACAAGGTAACTGTAGCCTCCTGATGAAAACCACAGCCTTCGTCTCAGGGACGTTGAACAGAAGAGGTTCAAAGCAAAACAGAAAGCAGCAGACAAATACGATCTGATGGCCTCAGCTTCATTCGGCTAATCTTTGCTCCAAGAAAATACCTCTCTGACTTTCACACCTTCCCTCCTTGACATAAAAACTAGATTCACTCTTGGTACCCTGACGGACTGTGGGAATTATTTTTGCTTATGTGCCTATAAAATACATTCTAACGCAAGCGCTCTGGATTTAAAAGCGCTCAGAGGGGATGGGAGTCCATATTGTGCCTTTCAGAGCACTGAGGGAGGAAAAAAAGGAAGAAGATGATGACTTGACTGAACCCACTCTAATTGATGGGGCCCCTTGGCCTGAGGGTGAGTGTGTGGCTGCTTGTATATGTGTGTGTGTGTGTGTGTGTGTGTGTGAGTGTGTGAGTGTGTGAGTGTGTATGTGTGTGTGTGTGTGTGTGTGTGTGTGTGTGTGTGTGTGTGTGTGTGTGTGTGTGTGTGTGTGGCTGCTTGTATATGTGTGTGTGTGTGTGTGTGTGTGTGTGTGTGAGTGTGTGAGTGTGTGAGTGTGTGTGTGTGTGTGTGTGTGTGTGTGTGTGTGTGTGTGTGTGTGTGTGTGTGTGTGTGTGTGTGTGTGTGTGTGTGAGTGTGTGAGTGTCTGAGTGTGTGAGCGTGTATGTGTGTGTGTGAGTTTGAGTGTGTGTGTGTGTGAGTGTGTGTGTGTGTGTGTGAGTTTGAGTGTGTGTGTGTGTGAGTGTGTATGCCACTGCTCTGTGTAGGCTCAATCATTGTAATGGAGCTCTTGTGCCAGGAGAACTCAATAGGAGAGGACTCTCACAAAAGATAGCCCTGTAAGAAAAATCATTTACAGGCAAATCACTTTCATGTGTGGTTTCTCGTTGAAATGCATCATGGTCAATGAGGGGTTTTGTTCCCAGCTAAAATGGACTTCATCCCACTATAGACATTCCTAAACCTGGACTGTTTGACAAAAGTACAAACAAGGAGTTTATACCTCTTGGAGGAAATGTTATTTGGGGCCTGCGGGTTACACACATACAAACATTTTACTTGTTAATTGGAAGGCATACACTTAAAACTATGATTTTGTAAAAAAACGCAAAATACTTTGAGGATATCATGCATTTTTTGTGTAACAACACTTTATGTAAACAGAAAAGTGTTATACATTCAGTTTCTCCAGTGCTTTACTGTTCCTCTGCGGTTAGGGTTTTAACTACCAATGTTGAATGACAAATGTATCATACTGATAATCTTTTTAAATACCAAAACTTGTTCATTTAGTGTTTTTTGTCTCGTGGCAGCAACTCTTTTTTCAATCTTTTGCCTTTAATATGAAATGCTTCCTTAAAGATTGAATAGCAGTGAGTTCTTAGTGTGTTTATGTCACTGTTGTCCTGCTTCGGATGCATATCCCTTTCTAAATACATACATGAATAGACACATGAAAGCTGCATCCACGACGTCTGACAGTACTAACAATCGGTTGTTCCAGTGTATCACAGATGATTGCACTGAGAAGATGTGTATCCTCTCTTTGCACACTGAGACCAAAGAGGTGAGAGATGTCAATCCAAACACGGGAGGTTTAAGACAAAAAATGTGCTGTGAAGGAAACACATTTTCTACCTCCATTATTTCTCCTTAGATAAAATTAATGATGTTGTGTTTGCGATAAGAGGTGAACAGCGCGAGTTGATCAAGGTTTATTGATGGTACAAACAAACAATTGAGGTAGATTTGTTTGTTTAGAAAGCTTTGTTTAACATTTATATTTCAATAACATACTCTTTATTCTTTCAATACCAGTATACATTGCCATGTACATTTTCCAGTGAAAAGGCTCAAGTTCACCACAACACTACCAAAAGAGTGAAAAAACCACACAGAACAATCTAAACAAGTCAGATATCAGTAGATTGTAAATAGATCAGTCATTAATAAGGTTGTTTCATTACCACTTTGTAATTGGTCATTTTAATCTTATTTGTACAGTTTGTGTTTTTGTTAAATATTGAAACTCAAAATCAATTCTGATAAGACAGGGTTGTTGTCACACATTTGCTCTGTAGTCATGAACTTTGGTAAAGACATTAAGTGATTGTGACCTGTACACTTACTGCGTGAGCCCTTGAAGTTTATGAACATTTCTTAGACATACAGGCAGTGCTGCGCAGTATTTCTAGAAACAATAAACTTAACTTTCCATTCTGGATGTGCCACAAAGGGATACACTTGAGTTCACATGTTGTGCAGTGTGGTTTAGAGGCGTAAATAGGCAACCACTGAGCCGCATATTGACGCTGTGTCGGTTTCCATGGGATTAACAAAATACTGTAGCGCACCAGGAAAAAAGAAAACACTCTCATGCCACTGTTGCATGCTGCTCATTATAATTAGCTTTAGATTGCCTCCCTGTTCTCTGAGGGCATGAAGGAACTTGAGTGTTTTGAGCTACTTTGGTGCTTTTCTCCACTAATGGTAGCTTTGGTGTTTACTGCTTTCATGAGGCTTTGATTTAAAGCAACAATATCAGTTATTAAACACAATGGAACAACAAGGGTTAAGGGGTTTAGTTTTATTTGTTTGTTGGAAATGTTTGAAAGAATACTCATTTCTTAAAGTTGACATATAAATTATGTTGGAGTAATTCCAGGATAAGTCTGCAGAGTTTGCTAAACTGCTTATAAACACACAAGATTTTTGCGAGAGTTTTGCTAGACGTTCACGACACAGCTTCAAGCCTCTATGTAGACAGGTGGAGCTGTTTTCAATGGCTGCTCTACCAGCACAAGAGCAGCCCTCCCCTGGCAGCCCTGCAGCATTGTGGCACCTTTAACCCCCAATTCACACATACTCCGTGCACGCCACGCACTACGCCGTACTTAGCTGCCACTCTAGTCAATCATTGTGTTCACACAGGGCGCACTGCGGTCCGTCTCCGGCGCGAGCCACCGACGGCACTGCTCCGTTTCAAATACGCAGCGAGTCTATTTTCGCCGGAGTACGCTGCAGGCATGCGTCAAGCTGGACAGAATATGACAGCCCAGACAGGAAGTCAGACAAGGAAACGCACAGAGCATCCAGTCAATTTCAAAATAAAACACAATATACGGACTCGCGATCTTATTTTTCATCACCTTATCAACATTACGTCAAAAGAGGTACCGAATTAACAACAATGCATCCTCAGAAAGACAAAGCAACATGTTTGCATGTTTTTCTCTTTATTCCCGCGGGATCTTGTAGTTCTCCTGTGATGTGTCATGGGTGCGCTCCGCTGTGCTGACATCCCAGAAACAGATCCAGTGTGAATGGGCGCGAGACGTCCGATGGAGCAAAACCGTGGCGCTGACGGACCGAGTCGCACACGGAGTATGTGTGAATTGGGGGTTAGGCTTCAAGAGTGCTGGCCAATTAGAAGAAAATGGGCATGTAGAGAAGGGGGCCTTAAAGAGACAGCAGCTGAAAAACTGCATGTGGTCTCTTCTTGTACTCAACATAGCGTGATACTGATATCAGCACCAATCAGCTACACTCACAAGCTTTGATCAACAACAGCACAGGTAAGCTTGCATTATCAGGAGACGTCACAACAATCAGTGCATTTATAGTGGGCAGGAGAGAGGAAGTCTCTCCCTCTTTCTGGCTGTTTCTTTCAAGAATGTCAAATAAACAATTGAGGATGATTCGATCAAGCCAAGCAAAGCCTCCACACATGCTCCCAGAGAGTGTGAAAAACTTTCATCCTTAATATGCACAGATTGAGGTGTGACGTCTCATTATTAATATGGAACGTCATGTATTACTGTCTTAAAGACTTTGAGCCAATCTGTAAGTGTCGTTTCATCGATGATAACGCTGTTATTGACCGTTTTGAAGTGTTGTCTTCAACATTAATTATCTGTCCTCCTCCTCACCTGCTGAGTTGAGAATCCCTCGCGATCCCGGGTGAAAACATTTGAAACGCGAGTTGATAGTTTGGGGCAATTTTAAACACACAGCTGATATAAGTAAGAACAGCGCTGAGGCATGAAGAGTAGAGAAATAAAGAGAAGAACAAGCTGCTGTGTGCATTAAGAGAGCAAAGTTGTTGGTGTGTTTTTGGTGGTACGGGTCGCTTCCATTCAATTAAGTCTCTTCAGCACTAAGAGCTATTATAATAAATATTACTTCAAACTTCAACTTCTTTGACCACGCTGCTAGTTATCACAATGTTTTCTGCTTCTTCTTTTATCTCACTATCAACTTCTTGTATGGCCAATTAACTTCTGTTCATGTTACCCCCATTCATTTAGTAAGCACTGTCGTGGTGATGATGTCACCTTTTTTTCCTCTTTGCTGAGTCAAATTTTCAGGAAAATCTTAGATCACCAAAATGTTTAAATTAAAATATTGATATTTGGTACAAGTGATGAGATAATTATATCACAAACAAAGACAACAATATTGCCACATCTGTATTTTGTCCTATCCCTATGACGACATTATATGGAAGAGGATACATTTTCCATCGTGGCTGACTCATCAGAGTCTGTATGGTGCATTCTGGTACATGCAGGCCTTGTCAGCACAACTCCATATTTAGGTGGACCTTAACTGTATCAGTCATTATCACAAGCACTGAGAAATATATTACTCTAATTGACTGCATCTACCATCAACACTGATTGGACATCCATATATAACTTCCCCTGCTGCTAAAGATATTTCTCAGTGCTATCTCATGAGAACAAAAATAAAGTACTAAAAACACAGAGAATGGTGTTAAACTGTAAGAGTAGCTGAGCTAGCAGTGCTGTACAAACACATAACAGTCAAGGAAACAGTGTGTAGGGAAGGCTTGTCAAAGCACATATCTGTGAAGGACAACCCGGTCCTCACAAACCTCACTCTCTTTGTCCACAACCAGTGAGACATAAAAAACTGTCACTGTTCAAACATACAATAGACTCAATATCTAGAAAAAAAAATGGGGTTATGAGAAGAGAAAACTGGAAGAAAAATGAATCCCATGTTTAAGCAAATTGTTAAAATCAACTCTTTTGTTGATACTGTGATTACTATTACTCATAATATTGATATTAAGGCAAATATTCTCATTAAAGAAATTTATAGTCACTGCATAGCCGTCGTCTGCGTCGTCTTTTTTACATCATGTCTTGCCTCAGGCCAGCCTCATCCTGTCCAATGGGGTTTTTGGCCTTCTTCTCCAGAAATGTTAAGGATTGGATATATGTGTCCTGCATTATTTCAAACATTGCATCCTACTGGGCGTGTTCCTGAGAACACGCAGGTGAAATCTGAAGAGGTAGTTATGAGAACTTGTTCCATGATACTGATTAGCCAGTCCTGGTATACTAAGTGCAGAAATGTAATCGTCAATCAGCCAACGCTTTTTAAATGATTCCAATGTTCCACTTATAACTGCCACCTCCCTCTGTGCTTCAGTAGCTTTTTGAAAGAAAAGAAAACTGATCTCCTGCCTGCTTGGCTCTTTCTAATCTACATGGATAATTGCACGACTTGAGGTCTAAATACAGATACAGCAGGCTAGCGGGGGGCCTTTTGTTCTCAAAGATAATAACAGTGTTCTCATAAATATTCTTGTTCCAGGCACTTAGCATGTGTTACTCAGAGAATGGGCTGGTGCAAAGCAATATACGTTATGACATAAGCCCTGAGTTTTAATTTTTTTGTGTGTGAAATGTACAACCACTCAGCACGAGAGTCAAGAAGAGATCCATACTCTACACTTTAATAGTGTGAGTCATTCAGGGGTTAAAAGGGGCATTAGTTGTTGTCCTGTTTATCGTCCAGATGTAGTTACTACAACTTGTGGCTGCAAGAGTTTCAGATCTCTGGCATCATTATCACTTTTGCTTATGCTCTTCATTTAGAGTGGCTTAATATGTCAGGACAGTTATATCTCATTTTCATTTGATGCAAGAAAAACAACACAATGACAATACCTGACAAACATGAGCACCCCGAGGGGCATATTGGGGAACTGCAGTTCTGGATTTTTTTGCTATAGTTACTTCATTCAAGTTTGCCAAGAAGAGAGCCAGTTTCCACAATAGATTATTGGCACTCAAAATAATCAAGTACGATGGATTTGTGGACAAAAAAGGCAGAGTAATACATGTAAAAATGCAGAGTAAGAAGTGAAAACACCATTACAGAAGACTCTTGTTACAGGGGCTTTCTTTGTAAACATGATCACTTCTTTTTCTATGTCATTAGTCTTCTCTGTCTTTTATGGCTGCGCTGTGGTTCGACTGGCAGAACTCCACAATGACATTCCTCCCAGCCAAACCTGGCAGAACCAGAGTGCAGGCAGCCAAGACCTGACTAATTAGGCTTGGACAACAATAGCAATAGAGTCACACGGGCATCTTGAATACCAGTTAGTGACTAATAAGAATGTTTAATGAAGACAAAAATAGTGCATTGATCAGCTGTACTTTTCAGTTTGATTTAATCACAGCTGTGCTTCTAGTCTGCATCATTCTTATCCCTGGTAAAACTATTGTTTTATGTTGGTCTATCTGTCCCTAAAAGGGGACAGCTTGATTTCAGCGTAAACTAGTTTTATTCAAGACGTAAAACATAACTATCTTGTTGAATCATAGTTTTTCTATTTAATATATAATTATTCAACTCCCCTGGTTCTTTTCTATCTTATACGAATAGCCTACAGTTTGCTCACTCTTAATTAAAGTGTAAAATCCTTGAAGTTAAAACAACTGATTTATTTTTCTAATTAGAGGACTTCAATGATTTACTGTGTTAATTCCATAAAGTTGTTGTCTCACAAGAGATGAATCAAATAAACAACACCATTAAAGTCAGAGAAACACTTCATCTTAGCTTCATCCTCTTTGTGTAAGAGGATACCTGGGCATTGGAGTTCGGGGGTGCAGGGGATCTTTATTTTTTTACTCTCATCTTAGGGTATATTTTAATATTATGTGTATTAACATAAAATGTGTTTTTTACCTCTAAATTAATTTAGTTTTTGCAACAATCAAATTTAATCTGCTCAATTTATCCACACACGCGCACAGACACAAACACAACGACTACGCCTCACGTTTTGAGAAGTTCCACTCAATATTCTGTTATCTAAAGGACTTCAGCACAGCATCAGCAGCAAGCAGCTGTACATTAACATTATTAAAACGAAGCCATGAGAAGCTTCAGTTTTGATATGGGGAAGGCACCTCAACCGGCCCATTTACAAGAGCGGTGTACGGACAGTGGATCTTCTCTCTCTCTCTCTCTCTCTCTCTCTGTTTCGCTGAAGCTTATTTGATTCTGCTCTCTTGGTTTTGCTGCGTCAAATTTCTCGGCAGTAGTCGAGAGGGAAGATTTTTTAAACTGGAGTTTTGTTATGTTGCATGGAGCCGTAAGGTCCTCGCACGTGCCTTCACTCTCTCCCCCGCTCTCCCTCTCTCTCTCTCTCTCTATTGTGCAATTTTATGAATAAATGAAAAATTAAAGAAAAACAGGCCGAAAATATACTTGGGCAGCCATGTGTGTTTGGTAATCACTGGGAGAGGAATTCAGATGGGGGAGAGAAAAGAAGAGTATTTTTATCGTTTTTTAACATCAAGTTTGAATTGAAACTAGAAGTGAAAAAGATTGCATGCAACACATTTTGTTTTTTTTCCGACAGGCCAGGTGAAAGCAGGTACAAAGTTTGCCCAACAATGTTTTCAATAACAACTCCTGATAAATACTTTGTTATTTCATGTCAGAGTGAGAGCAGAATAAGACATCTCCACACACAGACCTGAGCCAGTGATGTGAAAAAATGTGTATCTTCTTTATCAGCAAGTTTAATGGACTCTGTATTTCTTCCAGAGCTGGTAGGTATTAAACCTCCTTGAAGCGAACCCCAAACTGTGCTGCACAAAACAGCTTTGCATTGTTTCCAGTAATTGTTCCTGCTTCACGCAGAGACAACAAGCAAACATTTGCTCTAGACAAAAGATTTGCTGCTTGAAAAGCATCTCCATACGATCATGAAACTCCAAATCCTCTGTTTCTTAAGATAAGGAATACAAACATTATCCTACATCCTGTGTAGATAGTCTTTGAGGCCAGCAATACAAAAGTTGACTCTGTAAAGGGGATGATCTTACAGGGGCTCGTGAGTCTCTAATCATCAGAAGCTTTCTGATTCTGTTTTCTCGCCCTACTTGTCCTATCACAGCAAGACAGAAAATAATGAGTCTGTCCTTTTGTGTCCTCGTACTTATCATCTCAGAGACGTGCTAAAAGAAAAGGGAACTCTTCAGGGATATGACTGAGTACACATGTAAGATATTGAAGTCAAATGGATTCTAAATACTAATGACTTACTAATAACATGCTTTTAGAAAAAAAAACATTGAAATAACCTTTACTGTTTATAAAAAACAATAGTGTACATTTCTTCCACAGCAGTACTTTGCACACAATTAGCATTGCATTTCTTGCTAAACACATGCACTTCAAAGTATATGCATCAAATTATCATAAAAGAAATGCAGCACTCTCTTTTACCAGTTTGTCTTCGCAAATACCCTTTCCAGCTTACATCTGCTGGAAGGGGATTAGTGCTGGTTCATGATTTATTTTGTTTTCAACTGAACTGCATTGACTTGATTTCGGATGTAATCTCCTACTTTAAATCTTTGTGATTTCACTTTAAAGTTTGGAATTGTAGCTTTCAATCAGAGAAGAAATGTAACCCTTACAAAGAAAAATACAAACAACAAGAAGAAAACAATGCATATCCAGACTGACATTATTTATTACTAGTATTATATGTTTAAGGAATTTAAGGATTACACTGATCTACATAGCCTACATGCAGATGATATTAATGCTTAAATGCAATGCATCTAGGCTTACTTTAACATATCTCTAGCAGGCACACAGCCTCCATATTCAACTGTATTTCAGTAAAGTTATTAGAACTCATTGCTGCAATTTCAATATAAAGTAGGATAGAAACATCAAAAACACTTCAAATTACAAACTTCACAGCATTTACAACTACAAAACCACAGTTAATAGATGACTTCACCAAGAAAAGCAACATTGGGAGAAATGAAGTTTCAATTCTCTTTAAAACTCAACTCCGAACAGCACAACGATGTTAGATAGTTAGTTAGTAGTGTCAAAGCAAACAAGTCTAATTTCACCACAACATAGACCACTCAGATTTACATTACCTTAATATAAAGATTTAAACAGTCTACAAGTAGCCAACTCAGGACATTAAGCATCAGTTAAACCGCACCCAGCAAAGAGAAATAAATCTGTATTTTACTCACCTAATTTTAAGAGTTCCTTTTTCCATTTGTGGAGGATATACTGTCGATAATGTCACAAACCCTCTCAGTTTTCAGTGAAGAAGTTAGCTAACTTATCTCTGGGCTGTTTTATGACGTTTTTAATTTGCCATAATTTTCGATATTACACGGCCATTAAAGCAGCTAGAATAACTCAAAGGCATTATTTATGTACCGTAACACTACTATTTGGTAATAATGACCACACTTTCATATTTTGTTTTCATTAGGAAGTCAGCTGGCTGTGTTTGACTGTGAGAGCACAATACAATCTTTCACCACACCAACGGATATTTGGTCACCGTTCAGATGATTTATGGTTCAGATTCAGAGGGGGGCGCTGTTCTGCCAATTTACAGATAATTTAGAGGATACATCTGCCCTTACAAATATAATAACTGCTTAATCCAAAAAACAATTCAGTAATATTGGATTTACATGAATAGCTAGTTTTAAAAGTAATTAACTAAGACTTGCTTTGATTGCTGTTAGAAAGGCAAAGGTGCATTATTTGTCAAGATAATCTATTTTGCCCAATGCTGTTATTGGCAAATGTAAAGTAGGCCTATATTATTGACACTTTAGCAAAAAAAAGTAAGGATGAAATAAATAAATTGCCATAGCACGAGCAAAATGTAAGAGATCAATGAACTTCCAAACTCCATTCGATCTGCAGAGTCCCTCTGCACCTTTAAGAAAAAGCTAAAGACCCAGCTCTTTCATGAATACCTACTAACCTAATGATGACAGTTTCGATATCATTGATGATGATGGTTGTCACGATTGTTTTTGTTTGATAACGATAACTTATAAGATGGTTTCTACACTGATTAGAGCTCTCAAGAACTGCCGTCAATGTTGTGCTTTGCCTCTGTGCAATGCCTGTCAGCACCTGTGTGTCCAATCGCACTCAAAGCTGATCGTTTGCTCTTATTGACATTGTTCCCTTTTTTCTAGATCCTTGCTTGTGTTGTACTTACTCTCTGATGTACGTCGCTTTGGATAAAAGCGACTACTAAGTGAATTGTAGAATTGTAGAGATCATTAAGAAAAATATCCAAACAAATAGCCTACTGGTAACCCAGAGTTTCTCAATAATCTAGTTATAATCATAATAAAGAATCAAGATATCCCATAGACCATTTTATAACATTTCACCAAATTGTACTGATTTGTGTTTGGCATATCGTATGATCATATCAGACTGTCAGATTATAACAACATGATGGGGTATGAGAAACAATAGCCATGAATCAAACAGCAAATGTTGTTTTCTGAAAGCCACCTCACCATCATCCACAATTGTATTTATAGCATATAGCATTTTTACATTGGATCACTCTACATATGTCTACTTAACACATCCCTAGAATTAATAGTTTTTAGTAGCCTACATACTTGACACTTCGCCATTCCACATGATGGATTCTCATTATGGAAGCTACCATAACTCCATCTTTATAGCCCATTCAAGTAGCCTATATATTCAACTTGTATTTGCTTGTTTAATCCTTTGTTTACAACTTGGGAATTTCCTGTTATCTGACGCTGGTTTGGCTGCAGTTGGTGTAAAATTTACTGTGCACAGGCCGCCATGCGTAATCCATTTAATTGTTTTTTAATTAGCTTAAATGAGGGACAGTCAGCTTCAAATGTTATTCCATTTTCAGACAACTGCCAAACAATCAGTTTCTCCATCTTAATTAGATTTTGGATGTTGATATGAACAGTATTTAAAAGCCCAAAAAAATTATAATAACAATAACTCTGATATGATATGAATGTGGCTTTATTCCCAGCAAAGCCCTGCTAAACTTCTAATCAGCCTGAGAAAGTGAAAACACTAGGAGTTTTAAATTATGATTATTAATACCAATAAGGATTACATACACTATGATAAAATACAAAGTATTGAACTCCATTTCTCCACATACGGTCGACAGTCAGTCTGTAGGGACTTGGGTTGGGAACTGGAGGGTTGCCAGTTCAAGTCCCAGTGCAGACTAAATCTGAAAATTGGTCTAGTAGCTTCTTAGCATTGCAGAGGTGCCCTTCAGAAATGGCAAGACACTCGCAGATCTCTCCATTAATGCATGTCCATATAGGATCCTGTGTTTGGTTTTACACAGAACTCAGAGCATAACTTTGGATGGAAATCAACTTTATGTTACTTTCTATCTGTGTTTAATGTATTGAATCCTGCCAGGTTATGTCTATCACTTATAACTTCTGTTTAGAAATCCTCTGGTTTAGTTGTAATTCTACCGTTTTAACCATCACCCATTCACATCTCACTGGCTGGTCGCCATTGTTGAATATGCAGAAGCAGTTCATTGTTGTCCAAGTGTAAATCCTAGATAACAGAAGATAAGCTTTGCCCAGTTTTCTCTGCAGTGCTCCTCTCTGTGATGTGTTTGAGGAACCTGGGACAGCAGATGGCAAGAGACTCAGGAGCCTTATATTTTAAACATTTATTGAACTGGGCTGCTACTGGATCAACTTCTCTTTAATTTTATCTTCCTGTGTGCCCACCACAACCAGAGCCTTTGTAGTTCATAATACCCTTTTGGTGACCTGCCATTACTGACTGCTCAACATTCACCTCTTATTCACTGTGTTTTCTTCATTTCATTGCCTTTCCTTTCATTTCCATTCTAACAAATACTGTGCCTGACAGATAAAACACAATGATGACTCAACTGGACAGCAGTCTGTGAAATCTGCAAAGCTTTGTTGCATTCAGATATCTTTTTTCATTAGCACAGGCCACATCAGCCATGGCAGGAAAGAGCTTCATCTAAAGAAACTTTGAATTAAGTAGGTAACAAGTGATCAAATCTTTCTAAAATTCCTCCTTGAGGCAAATATGTCCGCCTCTTCTGATCTGAAATGAGAACACAAACATCACCCTATTTTAAAGTCAGACAGATTAAGCAAATGTTCGCACCCCCACTCCTACCTTTGCCAGCGGTATGCATCACATTGGTGTCCCAGATTGTAGAAACCCACCTTTTAATATTCACAAGGAATCCTCACAGTATTGCTGCCTGGAAATAACTTAATTCAGACCCCTACTGCAGTATGACTCTGAATCTCAGAATGCAATTAACACAGGGGCCAGTCCTATTATTTCCTGGCAGTGGTGAAGTTTGTGTGCGAAAATGAGAAGATTGGCTGATATGAAGACCTATGAAGGAGGCTGTGTATACATGGTACAATATTTACTGCATGCACCTGCAATTATAACTGTGGGAGGATGGGGGTGGAGGAGGGGGAGGGGGAGGATACATTCATTTTGCACTCTGGGAATGGAGATTCATCTTCATCCTAGAAGGGGTCATGTGGTTGTCACTGAAGGGGAAATTATTATTGAGCTATGAGGAGATATTATTGAGTCTACTTAACGGTTTAATGGTATGCAATGCAAGATGGAGCACCAGAGAAGCATGCAGTGTCTCACAGTGCCTCAAAGAGCCTTCAGAATGACTGTTAACTCTTTGACAAACAGATATATCCTGTGCCCTTATTTTAAAAAGACTGCTGCTGTACTGCAAAGACTATGTAACAAGTTTACATGATATGTTAATTTAGGAAATTTGAATTAAATCCGAATGTCAGAAAGGAAACTTTTTTTAATCATCTATAATCTTTTGATAATGATATAATCACAACAACAAAATAATTCCTCAAAATAACATCATCAATTTCAAGACACTGAACAAAAATAGCAGGCCTAGACCTTACTCTTCGTTATATCATGTACAGAGACCCAACAATATTCCATCATGAGTACAGCACTGAGCAACATTTGTCGAAGATACAGTGGCTGGGAAGGCAGAACCCTCGAGCAGAACCAGAATCATGTTGAACAGCCATCTGCTGAAACTGTGTTGTAGTTGAGTACAGAGAGTGTCTTCATCCCGGACCATGACTGGTAGACGATTCCAAAGGAGAGGATATTTGGAGGTACCATTTTTTATAAGTCAAAATTCTCATTATCAGCAGCTTAGATAATATACCTCTTAACTGTATAAATGTCAAGATAACAGAATGATTAAATGTGATTCTGAGACAACTGGATTAAAAAAATCATTCTACCACAACCGATAACAACTCCAACACTCATATAATATTTTTGTAAAAGTGTATGTGTAATAGTCTAGAAAGAAACTTATAATATATTTGCCTTCAATATCTGATGTTTAGTTCAACAAAAACAGCCTCAGGGTTGGAATGGAAAGTAGAAGATGAGTGGACTGAAGGGAGGAGTTGTCTGTTTTATTATTCCATCACACAAGTCCACATCGCACACATGGACACACACATGAACACACACACGCACACAATCATAATTTTCATTCTGTGGTGCAGAAACTGTGCTATTTCCTAGTAATTACAGCAGAGATAAGACGTCTCTCTCCTTAATTAAAATTGCAGGATGGTGAATTTTAATTTTAACAAGTTTGAACCCTCATGAATTAATGTATGTATATACTGCTTTGTTGAAAATAATCAAATGTTAAGTTGTAAAATGGGTTATGACTAAAAAAGAAAAGAAAAGAAAAAGAGAATAAATGCAACAGAAAACTCGAAATTCCAGTCTGAACACAGACCAGAAAGTCAAAGTAAAAAGTCCTCATTGATTAAATAATAAAAGAAAGAAAGAAAAATTATCGAAGCAAACAAAACGGAGACAAAACTCAACAATATTCATGCACCACTTATCTTGTAACAAAACAAAGTGCATTTTCTCTGGCCGCAGAATGTAAATGGATAGACATATAATAGAAAGCTTTCACCAGAGTTCAGTAGCACTGGGGTGAAAAGTCAGCACCATTAAGTAACTGTCCTATTTCTTCAGGGTATGAACTTTCAGATGGACCAAAACAGCTAAGGGTTGTTTAGCTTTTAGCGTCTTTGTACTAGTATCACAATGGTCAGAAAAGCCAGCATATGAAGCATTCTGTCTTTACGTGGAAAAATACTTGATGCACATTTGTGGATAAAGTAAAGTTGGTTGTCATAGCAATAGGGCCTTTTTTTCCCCTAAGCACATAAACTGTACTTTGTAACCTTTAGGCAGCAGCACAGTAAATCTAAATACAACCGCATACAGAATTAGAAGCTGCTTCATAACATATTCTAATAGCAGGTGAAATTTGATGTTACAGTAAGCTGCTGTAATGGATGAAATAACAAAAAGGTTCTGGCCTGCACACTCAAGGTTAATTTCCTATAGTGTCATTTAATTCATTTTTTATAGTGTCCCAATTAACTAATAACTTTACCTTCAGAGGAAGAACTCTCTCTCTCTCTCTTTCTGTTTGTCTGTCCTGTTGCTTGTGATGTTATTATTGTTTTCTTCACATCCTCTTCACAAGAGAATACGTTGTGGTACATCGAGCATGACAAAAGACATTTAAGGAAATCACCAAATACAGCAGGCAAAGTCTCATGAAGAATAACAAATACTTGATGCTGCATTTTACAGTGCAAAGATCTGATAGTGGATTTTACCTTTCAAAGGAATGTGAAACAACACTAAAGGAAAAAAAGAAACGTTGACAACTAACCGCTGTACTGAGGAACAGAGGTTCTTTGAGCTACTTAAATGCATTTCCCTAACATTCTCAAAAATGAGTGGCTATCATGCTGAGATTGAGCAGTTATAATGTTGAGCATGGTTGCTGCATTTTTGCAGATTTAAACCCGCGGGCGCTGTGATGAGGACAATAGCCCTTGTACATTGAGTGAGCCACATTAGCGCCCAAAACATCTTCAATTTTATAGATGTTTTTTTTAGTTAAGGTTTTGGATTTTAATGGGGTGACATCATGTTGGGTCTACATGTTAAGGACAATTTATCTGAAACATTTTGGACCAAATTATAATACCCAATTAACATTATTACAATTAATCTTGGGGAAAGTAACGATCAGGATTTTAGGGTTCAAATAAGCACATTAGAAAGTAGCAGAAGTAATTCTAACAAGTAACATTAAACAGGCATTGCAAAACAAACACACCAATGAAAAAATGATTCACTACATACTCTGCAAAGGCTGGTCTCCATGACAAAGAAACAAAATATTATTGATAAAGCTAAATTAAGGTGTATAACTTGATATCATGCATAAGAAAAAAAATGTAAGGTTGACCAATAAAAATGGTCTAAATCTTTTTTGAGGCCATTGGTAAGAAAGACTGATAGAGACTGTAATAATCTGTCATGAGGAGTAAACGATCTCTGGCACACTTCACGCTCAGTTTATTTCCAGTGAAGGGCAAAGTTGACGATGGGTCAACATTAAAATCAATCACAGGGCAGAAACTGATCGATCTGACCTCTCCCACCTCCACCGTCACAGTAACTCACACTTTAGTATTGATCAGCTGTCCTCAGTAGATTTGTTGACTTCTTCTTTGGTCTTTCAGGCAAAAATAATCAGTAACAACATGTTGGCAGTATAATCTTTCAATAGAGCAGTCATATGGTGACCAGTTTCCTCACAAAGCCATCCACACTCGTACTTATTTGAGCCTCACTTATATTATTTTCTACCATTTGAAAGATGAATAGAAATAGATAATGATGCACAATTTTAAAAGTAATAAATCAATCTATTCTGGCTCCAAAGTCCTTTTGGCAATGTCATAAAGAGTTTTCCCTTGTTCCATCTCTTAATATAATAGCATATTCCAACAACAAGTCCTCTTCTAGAAAAATGAAAGAATGCAATTCACAAGACAAACACATTTGATTCAGCCTTGAAAATAGTAATCGATTAACAATTAAATTCTCAGTCTGCCATTTAAAAACGTGAGCCTGGGCAACAAGTGCTTGTTGCTGAAACCACTAAAGCACATGGTCATCAATGCCCACCAGCAAAAGTGGACTGATAATCTGGCACATCAGGCATTTTCACCGACGCACTGTATGGCCAACATGACTTATCGGGGGGGGGGGGGGGGGGGTATAAAATATTAACTGCTAATGACTGCCCCACATACAATTTGGGTTATTTGATAACACAGTTGGCTGGCCCAACCATGTCACCAAAGTAGCCCAATCCAGCACAAGTAAAAGTTTTGCATTCAAAGTATGTCAGTCCTGTCATCAATATGAAGATAAAGTTGTAAAAGTATTGATTATACAATAACAAACTATTCCTGTGAGTGTTGGAAGAATGTGCGACATTTTACCCATAAATATTATCCTACATCTCTCTGAATCATGACTGTCTACAATGAGTAGAAGAAGCACAAGTACTGCTGGCTGCGTTGTTGTCAGGGCCATGTTTACATGAATGGGAGAGCCAGCTCCTCCCCTTGCGTCTAAAAGCAGTTTTAATCGAGGACTAGAGAAAGAATAACATATTCCCTGCTTGTTTTAATGTCTTTAAAATAGATCAAGGTCATTCCTTGTAAATGTACATGCAATGTGAATCTACAAGCTAACTAAAGAGTGCTAAGATTAGCACACTAACACAACAATGCAGGACACAGGCACTTGGCAGCTTGAGCGAAGCGACAATTTTGTCCGACGCTTGCGCTTGACTCCTTCGTGCGAACGTGAGGAGGGGGGTTGGAGGTGTGTCGCTAGTGGAGAGCGTGTGGCGCAGGTGAGGCCAAACAACTGTTTGTTTTGGTTTTGTGCTGGTGCTCAAGGGCGTTAGCTACTTGATCAAAAAGTTGCACATTCCGGGGCGCTGGTGGCGCAGTGGTTAAAGCGTGCGCCCTATGTATGGAGGCTGTAGTCCTCCAAGCGGGCGTACTGGGTTCAAATCTGACCTGTGGCTCCTTTCCCGCATGTCATTCCCCTCTCTCTCTCTCTCTCTCTCTCTCCCTGATTTCCGACTCTATCCACTGTCCTATTTCTCTAATAAAGGCACAAAATGCCCAAAAATAAAGTTGCACATTCCTCATTTAAATTAGTTCAGGAAAACAGCTAAAAAGTGCAGCTTAAGAAGCACAGTGCTTCCTCCTTAGAAGAAGTGGAGTAGAAATATAACCATATAATTCTATATATTAATAATTCTATATATTGTAGAATTGTAGATATAAAGTACATACTTAAAGGCAGGTTTGGTAAATTAAAAAATCTAGCATGATTTCGAAAGTAGCATTCCCTCAGTGCTCCGTTTACACCTATGGTCTACACCCACCCCATCTTCCAGTGATGATGAGTCATTAACAGTTTTTTATCATGAACTTATTTATCTCATATTCCCATTGTTGCAAACACATAACAAACACAGAAATTTGCTAAACTGACCTTGTTAACATGAGGTAAATTGAGTTATTACAATGGAAGCCTATTGTACTGTTATCACAAGAAAACAAGCTTTGTTATCTACAGATAATGAGATAAATGAATCTGTTATTTGGGATGACAGAGCCTTTTCCATTGCATTGCTGCCCCCTCCCTCTGGAACTCTCTCCACAAACACATCGACCTGTCACAATTCAAATCCCTGATCAAAACCCAGCTTTTCAGACTTTTATAGCTAATATTGCTTATTGCAACATTGTTTAGTGTTTTTGTTGCCTTCAACTTGTTTTAATTGAATCTCATTTTGTAAAGTCTCTTTAAATGTTTTGAAAAGTGTTATATAAAGAAAATGTTAAAATGGACAAAATCAGCTTTGTTTTCCTGAGATAACAAGCAAACAAAGGATGTGATTTCTAGAAACAATCCATTAAAAAAAAAAAAAAAAGCCCAATTTTCCAGAGATGAGGTTATTCTGACAAAATCTTGAGAAAACAACCAGAAACCTTTTGTTATCAGGGGAAAAAGAAGTCAATAAAATGTATGGATTCCTCTCCACTTAAGGCTTTACAGACAGCTTTTCTGCTGAACTTTATTCCAAACAAACTGTTGAGGCTTAAACTGAAGTTCCAGAGCAGTTCTCATCAGACCCACTAATTTTCATACTGCGCACCAGATGCCACAGTCTGTATTAAAATTGTTCATTAAAAGACTATTAGTCATTCAGGCACATCATGAAACAAGAAACACGTTTGAATTCGTTTGCCAGCTCTATGCTGCTTCAAACATTTACTCCATTTCCTCGCTCGGATTAGTTTCTCTGTGTTCTTCTACCAACCACTGTGAGCTCAATGTGGCTCAGCTTGTTGTGCTTAAGAAGATATTACACACAGGGAAAATACGATTTTGCTCCTCGCACTGTCATTGACATTTTCAAAGCAGAAGAAAAAGTCCAGGATTGAAAGAGCAGAAGATTTTTCCTTAGAGTGACTAAATGCCCTTGTGTGGAAGTGAGTTAGTAGTATCATCAGTTGAAGTTCTTCAGGAGGAGATAAGACTTCTTGCGGTTTCTAACACCTCCTCTCTGACAGGACCTCGGTATCACCAGAGACAAATCTCAATCAGCGCTCCATGTCTGCCTAGAAAGACCCAGAGATAAAAAAGAAAATCAATTCCTGGCACAGTTTCCTGTACATTTTGAGGTTTTCTATTTGATCTTTATCACTTTTTATTAACTTCTAAATATGTTTCAGAGATGGAATATCACACAGGAGTCATCCTCTGGTGTCTGCTAGTTTAGTGTGTCCCAGAGTGTCACTCTGTTCTGCTGACTGAAAGAGGTTTAGAATTCAGTTTGTGAAATAAAACAGCATTCATATCTGTCCTCTGTGTCCCTATTTGCTTCATCAATGGTATGTCAAGTACTTTAAATGATTGATCATAGTTGATTTATAATCCATTCACTGTCATATGAAGTCAAGCATGACATGTCCATCAGACAGTTTTTGTCCAGGGCTGTAAGATACCGCTGAACAGAAACACAGATGTTACAAAAGTGCTTCCAGCTGTGACAAGAAGAGAAACAGCTGGCAAATACAGATTTGTTTGTGAAACACTTCATGCTAAAAAAATGTCGGAATCGTTATTCACAAGATTTTCAGCAGGCATGGCGCTTTGTGTGGTGTTTCAGTGACATAAACACATTTTCTGAAATCACACTATTATACCCAGCCATAAAAATCATTTTGGATTCAATCTTCATTAATGAATGATGTACATACATGCTCTGTTTGAGGATCACTTTATAAAATACTAAGACTACTGATATCCTCATGGGTGTGTATTTAAAACACCTAGAAATATTCCATTTAGGATACAAAGTGATAATATGTAACATTAGGGTTCAAGACTACCTTTCTGAGGACATCTTCAGACTGTGCACATTACTAGAATCCTATCAATACACACTCAGAAATGTCTAGACTTCAGATAATCCTATAACACATGAGGAATGGTTAAGGTTTTTTTTTCTTTATCAAATTACAAGAGCCAATTCATATCACTCCAAATCTGTGTGTATTTAGCCTAGCTTAGCATAAAAAAAGGAAGCTGGGTCAAAGAGTTAACTTGGCTCTGAAAAGTTTAAAAACACATCTAACACTTTTAAAATGTAGTTATTTAATCTCATTTGTTTGAATGATTTTTGGCAATCCATGGTTGGGAGCAGTGGTTGGCTACAGGCTAGCTATGCTTGCACTGAATATGCTAAGCTATGCTTATAGCCTCTTGGCTTACGGGTCAAACAGAGTTTATAGTAACGAGATTCGTATTCATTTCCTTTTGGAAAAAGTAACCATATTGCCCCTAATGACAAACTATTCCATTAAAATAGCCTTGGAGAACTGATACTTCGTACATAGTGCTGAAGAAATTACTAAGACTTGACTCCACACAATAAGACTCAGTTGACTCAGATGGCTTACGCTGATGAAAGTTTATACACAAGATGAATACTCGAGGAGACATGATTCAACATCACACTCCTGCTCGTGTCTTGCTCAATCACATCTGCCGAACTTCTCGAAAGGCATCGCATATATCCTAAAAGACATTACCATTATCAGGGTCGTGTCACATTGACCCACCTAGACTAAACTGTAACGTCTATAACACTGGAGCAGACAACAAGTCTACCAAACATCCTTGCAGATATCAGGAAGAACAGTTGACACTCTCTAAGCTGTCCTTGGTGTTCTAATAACATCTGAACTCTGTCAGGTCTGACTGACATTAGAGAACAGTGAATAAACCTAATGACATCTGTACATTATAATCTAAATAACTACACAAATTTCACCACACATAGGTTGAAAAATGTAGGTACCAAAAATTGGAAGAACAGATGTTCTAGTTTGTTGATCCGTTGATATTTGTTTGTGCTTCAAATATTCAAAATGCCAAAATCGGAACAATTCTGACATCACGTATGAGTAGCCCTACATGAGCACACAAACACATGAAGAAAAAGGTGTCAGTTTGAAACTAAACTTTGTTCATAAGTTAAAAATACTTACAGTAAATGCTATTAAGGCTTTCTTCCAGCTATGTTTTGATTAATTCCAGAATATTCTAATCTGTTGTAGATGTATGAATCTGTTTGCCATCGGTCAGGATCGTTCTCAGAGCCAGAGCCAGAGGAGGGAAAAGGCAAATTGACGCTTTGCAGGGAATGGTAATGTGGCATTTACTCAGATGATTCTTTCTCCACACTTTTTCAAAATGACTTGTAAAAGCACAGCTTCAAATACAAAATGACTTCCAAATATCAGTTAATTGAATAAAGTCATTTGTGAAGTTAGGAGGGAAATAGCTGCCTGCCATTATAACAACTGTGTTGGTTTGAAAATGTGTTTTTTTGTGGGTCCGAGGGGGTCAGTCACAGGCAAACACAAACAGTCACACACGTTGCAAGACACACAGAACTGCACCCGACTCTATGGCAGAACTAATCCTGTTAAAGTGTCTGGAAATGTGTCTGCTCCTGCGGGTGTAACCTTGATTTCGCAGAGACAGTCGCTCTGGTAACAAAATCAGTGGTTTTTCTTTTTTCTCTCTTTCTTTGTCTTTTTATTTTATCTACAAGTGGCATGCGGTTCTCCTCACTGGGCGTCCTTATCAATGGCTGTCCAGAGCCCCACCTCTCCACCCACCCGTAGCCCCTGTAGCGAGTCCACTGGATGACTGCACACACGGAAGAACATTCATACAGTGTAAACACATTAGCACAAACTCAGCGTGCATTGTTTTATGAGTGCCAGACGCTCTGGGTTGAAATAAGGTGCAGCAAAGATTTTGTGGTGCAATGTTTTGTCCAAATTCTCACCTCAACCCTTCCTCTCGTTTTATTATCACCTGCAGCTTCACAAAGGTGCAACAATAACAGAGTCACAAGAGGTCAGGGAAAAATATCTCCACTCAGAAACATTGGGGATCCATGCACATCATCCAAAGATGCCTCTGGAGGCAGAACTTTTTGGTGGCAGTAACATTTTAACACACTGTACCCGAAGAATACATAATCAAACACACCAGCTAATGAGGAACAATGTTTTCGCTGGTTTTACAATGTTATGGGTATACAGTTATTTGCATGTAAAATGACTGATAATCAAGGCAAAAGCTAAATGAAATTGTATGAGTCACAATGTTTCTCTCAGTGGGTTGCAAAATCTGTACAGTACGCATACCCTCATATTAAAGGGAAAATCTCAGCATGTTTCCACCCCCAACTCTGCAAATACTGCATCTTGGTTTGTGAACTTACACTATATACTAACATACTGTTATTACCCCTCCAGTAATATAAAAATGGAAGAAACCAAAAGAAAAAAAACATGCCCATTATTTACTGTAAGTATTTCATAACAATAAGACTAACATACGGAAGATGACAGTGTTTATAGAAGACTGATTATCTGTAACGTCCAAGCAAGGCTAAAAGCCTTGTGCTCCAAGTTAAAGGTGGAATAAAAAATGTCCTCTCAAAGTTTTTGAATGCCTGGTACTGGGCATAGCTCATGTTTAAACAGTTGTTAAAGTGTTCGTTCTTAGCAGTATTTGGCATTTGCTCATATGAGCATTTGGAAACCTGTTCACCAAACTGTCTCGTAGCTTAGATTTCCTTGCGCCAGATTTGTTTTCTTTTGGATCCTTTTATTTACATGATTTTTAAAAAAGATAGTTTATGGATTTTTATGTGAGAAATTCAAACAATCAGAGAGTAAGATGCAGCAGTGTATTCTTTACCATCATTTTTACTTTAGCGGCTGAGAAGGTGTTATAAGCTCCCTCTCATGCTAGGTGTGGTGATGAAATTCTGCACAAAGAATGCTTTGGAAAACAGCCACAGTATGTAATACTACAGTCAGCTGCATTATTTGGTTGTATTTTTGTTTCCTGTTAAATGTCTCAGTAATGCAGTAGTGAAGTCATACAGTACATCTTAACACGTTCAGTACATGTGCCAATCAGCTCTGTCACCTCTAGCTCAGACTCATGATCAAGTTAACCCTGCAGTCCTCTGACTGACAGCTCCCATCTGTGGAGGGAAAGAGAGCGAGACAAAAGACAACTTGGTAGAGACTCTTAAGAGTTATTACTGTAATTTACGCTGGATTGCCTAAGCCACATTTTTACACCTTTCTTAACACTTAAGATAATTTCAATAAAATGTAAATCAACAAATCCACCAGTAAGCATGTATCCATCAACAATTTATTTTTGGCCCTGATCACAAAAACACAATAGGGAGTAAAAGTAAAATTGCATTTTGAGAGAAAGGTTCCGTCATATGTTCTGTATTGAAGATTACACATCAGTCAGATTAATTTCAAAACATTTTAAATTTTGCTTGTCACATTAATTTAAAGAAAATCATAGACATAGAATATAAAAAAGACTCTATATAAAACATTTATTCCAACAAGAATAAATAAATAGTCAGTGGTGACAGCATTGAATATTGCTTTCTATAACACATAATATATACTGTAATATGTTTACTAGTTTGCTGTTAGAGGAGGAATTCTGTCCATCCATGTGATCATTCAAGATCATAGAATTGGAGATGCCCATTGCTGTGTGACAACAATGTTGAGACCAAACCTGTGCTTTAGTTTTAATTGTATACATTTATTTTGCATTATAAAGGACATAACACTCGGCACTATATTGTGATGATCCCTCCACACCTATAGGTGTTGCTGTGCTGTTTGTCTGTTTTCCGTTACAGGTTCCGGTCATCCTGTAACAGAGGCGGGGTCGTAATCAGGGGATGAGCTACACCTTGGCCAGGTGTAGTCTTCATCCATATAACCTCTTCTGAGGACAGACGTCCCTCTCTCATCTTGGTCTCACACTCCGTGGGAACATATCGGCGCGGCTGTTTGCTCTTCTATTTATTTTGACCATTTTTGTTAATAAATGTGGCGTTATTTGGGAAACCTCGTTTCCGACTCCTGTTTTTGTTGTAGCCTAAAGTGCCGGGTTATAACAATATCTATGATTGACCGTAAAATAAAACGGCATAAAACCAATACATTTCAAAGCTATATTGCAGAGACTTACTGAAATAAAAAAATCTGGCTCAAAGAATTCAGGAATGTTACAGTTAAATAAATATATGACAATCATTAGGAACCTTTTATTGCGTACAGTCCATTTCAGTTTTACCTTTTTGTGTCCTGCTAAGATTTATGAGACTTCAATGTACAAAGTTAGTAATAACATTCAACCTATAACTTTGACAGTTATATAAAACCAGAATTAACAAAGGTCTCAGGATTTGAACTGCATACCCTCGATGGATGTTATATAACAGGATCTGTGAAGTCTGCCTGCTGTTCATGCTCACCCCCTGGCTCTGAAATGACCTTCATGTGGCATCATTGTTTGAAACAATGCTTTCTGAATTATCAGCTTGAAGTTGATCAGCAACATTTCCATGTAGCCTGTCACCTTGATGTCAAGTACTCTCAAATGAGAATAGAACTCCTTGTGCTTGCCAACAGCTTTCACTTTGTTTTGTGCTCTGATCGAGACATCCATGGTCCTTTGACTGAAGGATGACAAAAAAGTGAATTTAAAATTGTGAATAGATGAGAGTACTTTCCATTGTACGGAATGTTGTCATTGAGGACATTTGTGAGGACCAACGTGACGGGAAATTTATTCCAGAGTTTTGCAGGAAATCAGGAAAAATCTGCAGCCTAAATCTGCTGAAAAGGTCAGAACAAAGAAACAACATTTATAGAAAATGTCAAACACAGAGACATTTCTGTATGTTCCACCCCCCCTCCAGTCTTCGATGCAAAGGATAGCAGGTCTGTCAACATTTGACTTTAATGAACTGTCAAAGGGGCATGGGGCTGGAATATGTAAGCGCAAAACATGCAATTTAACACAATTATTCAATTTCGCTGTCTTTCATTGAAAAAAAAAACCTGGAAACTCCCCAAAATGTAATAGATTAGCACAAATAATTCGACCAACCAAGAACAATTTGAGCAATAAAACCTGCTCTTGTTGAAAACTGGTCATTTTACCTGCCTGTTTAAAACATTTTCACTGAATCAGCACAGGAGGCAGTGAAGGGCACTGAATTGGTGTGTTTGCTTATACTTTAAAAAGCAGGGTACTGTGTTTAAAAAAAAACAACCTTGAAGTCCTCCTTTCTCTCTTTAACAAAATTGCATTCTCTGCCACTGAGAATGAGTAAGCGTTGATGAAAAGTGGTTTCTACCTCTGTTCAAGATACCAGAAAAGGGAACGTGCCATTATCAGAGCCCAGTGCCTGTTTCCAATGGAAACCAAATTGAAATCAAGTGAAGCAGGAAGGGGGTATGTTTGATTCATATTATACCTTCCAGCACTTTATCTTTCTATCCCAGCGTGATATTGTCAGAGAAAAACTGTGCAGGCGGAAACAAGAACTCGTCTCCCTTAAACATTTGACGGATCAGAGGGGTCAAGAATCAGTAAAGAAAACTGTTGAAGTTCTGCAGAGATTAAAAGGACATATTTGCATTGATGCCACTATATCAAAGTGGCACCTTTTTTTTTCTACCACCATGGTAAGGTACTTCAAAGTGATGGTGGAACAAACTAAAGAGCTTTGGATTAAAGTGACTATAGGACTGTGCGACTATAGTAATGATAAATAGACATATATTTGATATTGTCAAATCACTATAGACTGTACCAATGCATTTAAAAACAAGGAATATTCAAACCTGAACCTAGTATCAAGATTTGATCATAATAAAAGACTCCTTTTGAATTCTTTCAATCAATTTAAGCTTTAATTTATTTACAAAAATTCACCTTTTAAACTAGGCCTGTCCCTGACTAAGGACGTACATAGTCGAGCTTGATATATGTCAGATTTTGCCAATCGTCGACTGATTGTTGAATGTTGTTATTTACATTTATACTATGATATGACTTGAGCCATCCCTTTCTCACTCATAAAGCCTGCATTATGGTGACTTTATAATCATATTATATTACATTTGCAATACAGAAGACACATGTGCTGAGGGCTAACGTGTGCAGATTCAACCAGCATAGCATCCTCAATCCCTGCATCTGTCAGACCACCGAAAAACATTTTTTACTTACCATTTGAAGATTAATTTTACTTTCCCCATCTTATTTTCCACCAAAAACAAGCCCCCACCATTCAAATCCAGTAAAGATTTAGTCCAAACTCATTACGACCATAAAAATACACTGATAACTTCATATTTACCTCCACTGTTTTGCTGCGCTTTTGATGACAACTCATTCGACCAATCACAGCTTTCGCTACACTGTTTACAGCCTATAACAGCCAATAAGAGTCTGAGTTGAAACCAGGGGCCTGCCCTTGTTCTGACAGCCAATTGCACATGATTGTGTCGGTGACTAGGTATACATTTAGAGAGTACCTGCAACAGTTGCTGAAATCAATATATCTCTGGTTCTTACTTTCCACATACTTTTGCCCGTTTCCCACACTAGTGTTTTTTTTTACCACTTCCCATACTCTAAATACTCTCTGCCTCTATTGAGATCTTTTTTCCCTATTCTTTAGCATCTCAGCCAGCTTATCTCCTACTCTCTCCATCTCCTTTCCCTCGCTCCATCATCCTTGACTCTCAGCAGCACATATCTGTGGATAACTAATGATAATGGACTTTGCTCCCTGATGTGGGAATACGGCAATCAGCCACCCTGCATGACATATGCATTGATGATCTTAATTTTATCAGACTTGAATTCCCCTCAAGATCATCAACAGAACAGAGCAATAGCACACAAACAAACCCTGCTAATAATACAAGAGTGATTATTTCTGAATCACAAGGAGGCCATTTTTTTCTGACATCAGTCTCAAGATACGAGGCTCAACTGCTTTTATAATGTTGTGGTGCTGTGTCTTTATGTATTTATGGAGTTATATGATCCTAAGAAATCTACCAATTCTTATCATTTCTCCCTTTCTTGATTGATCAGCAACTGAAAAATGAATGGGTGGTGAAAATCTGGAAGTACATTTGGCCTTATTTCCAGGTATAACAGATTTTCTAATTACTATTGGCTAGCTTCAAACAACAGCTACTGTTAGCATTCAACCACTTCTTAGCTATTATCCCGTTTAGCTTAGAAGTTTCTGAATGTTACTATTATCTTTTGATAGTGTTTTAGGATACCAAAGGAACAACATAAATTCATGGCTAATGGTAATGTTAGCAAGGAAGTGATTGTGTACTAACATTAGCTATTGTATTGTGTAGTGCTAGCTTATCTTATTTAACATGTTGTGCTTTACACATTTAAGTCTGTATATGTCTTTCCCATTGAAACAGATAATCATTTCGAAAGATATTGCAAGCGTTTTACTACTCCCTATCGGTATTAGTTTGTAATTGGCTAAAAGCTAACATTGTTGTCTAATGGTAGCTACTTTGTCGTTGGAACTTTAAATTGAAAGATTTCCCAATCTCCTGCTGAGTTTAACTTTCAATTGACAATCTGAAACACAATATTATAAAAAGCATTTCAGCTTCCCACACAGAAAAAAAGGACTCTGTGTAAATATCTTCAGTTGCCCACAACAAAGATGTTCTGGTGCGTTAGACGATATGACAAACCTTGTGAAGAAACAACACTTTGAAGTCATGCATGTGACCATCCTACTTCTTCCTGTCCTGATTTCTCTATCCTTTCTTTGTTGATTTCCCGAGGAAACAGATATCATGGGAAAACAGTTAATGTTGTCACTAAGACATGAGTAGATCATGACACATATCAGTGTGATATTGCCCTCGAAGCATCATTCATTAATGTGTCTGATTTAGATAACTTGCGGTGACTCATGCAGTCACACAGGGAGAGTGTATGAATTTATCAGGCGCTGATATTTTTGAAGTATCATCTTTGACACGCACAAAAACATCCAATCATCCAAAGATGCTCATTATGAACTGAATCGAAGCAGAGTTGACAAAGTGATTCAGTAAGCAAACACGGAAAGATATTCCATTCCTAAATGAAAGATTTTCAATATTTATCTTTTAATTTTCAAAATCTGAATCAGCCCTCGTGCTGTCACACTCTGGTGTGTTATGAAACATTTCTCCCAAGGGTTAGCAAAGACATTAATCACAGGAAATCTGTCAGCATATGCAACCGTTGATAAATACAAATTGCATCTCATGCATATCTAATTTGACTCAAGCACTTCTTATAGTATAGATGTAGTATAGACGTTTCTATCTCAAGGCTCTTATGACATTTATGCAGTGCTTACAGAAACATTATACAATTTCTTATCTTAAAGTAATGACATAGAAATGATTATAATGGTAAACTGCTTGTATTGGAAGACCCCTTTTTGGCACACCTTAAATGCCTGCTTGTGCATATTGGAACTTCAACTGTGCAGATATCTGCATAATTCTTTATGGCAAAAAGCCCTGCCAGTGAACTTTTTAACGATTACTGAATTTATCTTTTTTTAAAAAGAGAAAAGAATCCGAGGAAGTGCAGGCAAGAGTAAATCATAAACTTACTGACCTGTCTATTGAACTCTGAGCCTGCATGAATTCCCATGTCACCAAACATAACCACACCTTAAATTGTTTTATATTGTTGCTTTAAGAAAACCAATATATCACTTACCTTCAGTCTGCTCTTTATAGATATTTCTTGTAATCAACCAACGTTTCTGTTATCATTCAGTATTTATCATCAAAACACATTGGGCCTCATTCACTAACAGTGCGTACCCACAAATATGTGCTTAAATCGTGCTTACGAACGTTTGAAGCACAAATCTGGGATTCATCAATATATTCTTACTTGAATTTGTTCTTACTCTGCGAACAAAAATAGAATATCCTCATACCATGCATACGCACAAATGAATGACCAGCTTTCTCAGAAAATGTTAACACACTCTTTTAACTAAATGCATGACATATTAAAAATACATCCAGTAAAAAAAAATACAAATATATATATATTTTAAATAAATGTTGAAAAGACAACCATTAAAAACTTGAATTAACTAATGCATTGACTAAATCTATTAAATAATCATCAAATGTATGCCTTTTCATCCTTAAACCTAAATTCTTAAATCTAATCGTCTACCACTCCCACCAATAGTGCCATGAAAGATCGCATCTGTTACCAAAACCAGCTGATTAATCTGAGAATATTTAAGAGCATGCAGGGAACATACATGATTGTGATTTACGTCTAAGAAAGTGTAAAGATCTAGCCTTGTTGAAAGATATTTGCAGCTGGTGCCTTCAGAAGAGAGCACATCAGACTGTCAAAACACGTTTGAAGAGTGTGACGAATGAGTCTGACTGATCAGCTGATTCCGACTGCCAATGCATGTACTGCTGCAACTATGTAATTCACTGTAACGGCATCTAAGCCCCCAGACACACCAATCTTTTTTGCCTTTTGGGGCCATCTCCTAAAAACTTCTACGTGTCTCCACCACACCGCTCTCGTCCTCATACACCAATCGGATGTCCTTATATGGAGAGATGGGGGCGTGGTAGTATGCTGATTGCAGGCAGAGCCTGACCATTTAGAATGATTCTGATTCACTAACGTGCGCGTGGTGGTGAGAACATAATTGGCTGGTACGCACGTGTCATGAATCTGACGGTGATTTTGCGTATGCACTTATTTTATGCGCAAGGAAAGAACATTTCTACACACATATTAGTGAATGAGGCCCATTGTGAGTATTCTTGAGGTCAAAACAATATGCTGAATGCATAAAGTTCCTCATAAAACACTGACTTTTTCTGAAGAAATGAAACACTGAAGAAATCTGCATTGGGTTTTTTTGCAGGGTTGCATTCTACTTCTGTCCTGCCTTTGATGGTGCTTTTCCACTCCAACAGTACTTTTCAAAGTTTGAAACTGTTTCTGACACTCAGGCAAAATTGAGATAACTGTAGATAACAGACAAAATTGTAACTCTACTACAGACCTTAGATATGTGACCGATATTTTGACTACATCAATTGGTCAGTAAAATAACACACTTCTCAACATATCAGAAGTACATTTAGGCTTTGCATACTTGATCAAGGACACATGACCAAACAACACACCCTACAAAAAATGACGTACCTGCTCTCCATATTGAACTACAGTCTTACTTTGTTCTTGTTTGTGATTAACAGTTCTTTTAATGTTTTGTATGCCTAAAGATAAAACAAAATGTTAGATACCGTCTGCATTTCTAAAGGTACCACATGCAATTAAAATGCCCTTTCTCTTCCTCAGGTAATGGAATAGTACATCAGCTCGACATTAAAATACTTAATGTAGGAAAACTGGAGGAAAATACTTTCCTCTAATTGGTCAGCTGTGTTTGTAGTCGCAGGGAAAGTTGAGTTAGCTTCCAGGTGGGTGTGTCCTTAAAGGTGTTGCTGGGTGGGGCGCTGGTAGCCTAGTGGTTGGAGACAGCAACGCTCTCTTAAAGTCTCGTTCAGAGCAGCAGGAAACCATGTCTGGGGAATACGCCTACAACTGTGTGTCTTGTGTTTAAAAAAACGTTGCAGATATTTCGTATGGACATCCAACATCATAAGATTATATGTATGTATTTACATATGGATCAGCATAATCTCTTTTAAGGAACTATCTGACAGATTGTGTCTGGTTACAGGGTCTTATGGATGAGCATGAGCATGGAACGAGTGTTGGTTCTGTGTCCAAACCATGAAAGAGCTGCCGTCTCTGCAGCCAGAAAAATGAAGCTTGAGTAATGGGCAGAACAACAGTCCAGCTTTTTGTGCAGATCCACTCAACTTACCATAGAGCAGAGCCAGCATCAAGGCCAGCTGCCCCACTTTAATCTGCTGGACCGGTCTTGCAAAAATCCTGTCTGCCTGACCAGCTCTGGTAAGACACCTCTTCTCTCCCTTCTTGCATAGTCCAGAGTCCTTCCTCTCTATCTCTGGCATGCATCCTAAATCTCTTTTTTCTTGTTTTGTCTTTATCTCCCAGTTTACCACTCTCTGCCGCACACACAAAAACACAAACTTGTGTAAATGACTGGCAGAGGATAGTGTCAGACCTGCGAGCGCCCATGGGAGGAAGTGAGAATATGTTTGTGTGACGCCACCGAGGAGTAATGGCAGATAATCAGAGGCATATGCTCCTTCATGCTGGCGGCATCATCACATCACAACACTAGCCAAAAGAGAGAAAAATTATATAAATATCTTTATTTTTCAGCGCCAGGAAATCGACCTAACACATGGTCAGTTTTGGCATTTAAATGTTTTTTTCTTAATCAAGTAGGGCTTGCATACTGCTGTCACCAATCAAATCTTAAAAACAGTACAACAAGCCCAGGACAGGGTGTTATTTTCACTTAGACACTGAAAACACATGTCTGGTCACTTACAGCTTATATTTTCAGAATGCTTTTGTCACTGTGGTGTTAGTTTGCAACATCTTGTGAGAGGTAGATAACTCCCCCTTTGTCCTCTCCGGCTGAACAAAAACATGTTGTTTGTGATCAAGGTTAAAAAGAGGCAGTGTGGGATGAAAGAAAAGAGCATTGGGAAAACAAGATATATTTTTTGTTTGACTTTGCATCTCAGATAAGAAAAAATTGAGATAAACCTTTGGTCTCTCAGACATGGCACAGCTGTTGGTGATTTTAGCTGGTTTAGCCACATACATAAGTACAAGTAAGAGGTGGTTAATGGTAATTAAATAAAATGAATAGTAATTAGGATTTAAGTCCCCCTCCCCCTGTAATACAATTCAGAGCACCTATTCCAGGTAGACCAGGTATGAATGTGTATGTGGGTATGGGTGAGATGTGCTTGGATTGTGTTTGTGTATGTGTACATATTTTATATTTTTTATTTTATATGCTGCAAACTTGATTGCTTCAACAACGTTTCATTGTATATCATGCAATGACAATAAAGATATACAGTATCTATCTATCTATCTATCGTGACTTTAGCCAAGTCATGTACACTCAAATGGTGTTACAGTGCTAATTCTCACATTCAACCAGCACATGATCACAGAACTTCTTGAGGTTGATTTTAAAATGCATGATAACAGGATATAGCGTTCACACTGCTCGGATGATCTGTGGTTGACATATTTCGTTCATTATCACTTTCTGAGGTGTGTTTAAAACATTTTTTTAATGAATCAGTGATTAAACAAGATTTAACATCTCCAAACATTGACAAACGCAAACTCCTCTGTAATGAGACAGAGTCTGGCAGCAGCCGTTCTGACATAAAGCCTGTGCAAACACTTGGCCCATATTGACTTCAGTAATTTGGCAATTGGTATACCAATACCTAATAAAAAGGTCAACAATGCTTACATTGTGACCATAATGTTTATATGGTATATGGTTATTATTGTACATTCCATCAGTTATGACCTTCTCTGAAAACCTCTTCGTTAATAATGACACAACTCCTTGATTGGGATTAAGCATTATATTTCTTCCAGGACATACAATGTAGTGAAAATCACATCTTATTATTGACCAATTTGGATTGTATAAACTTTTATAGTTATTAGTCTGTATGTATTATAATGATCTCCTTATTGCATGACTGCCTGTTAGCAGATCTCTGGACCAAACTTGACTTTTTTGCAAATTCTATCCAAAAGTTAAATTAGTACAGGCAGTGTAGTCAGCCTAAAAAACAATCCTTCCCTCCAATGTCATTGGCAGAGGTGACACCTGGCTTGAAGCTGGGATCATCAGAACATGTGCAGGTTGTAGAGGAGGGTGTGTGTGTTTGTGTGTGTGTGTGGGGGGTGGGGGGGGGTTCTCTGTCTCTACATCCAAGCAGTGTTTGAAGTGGGCTTTGAGGCTTCTGCCAGACTTTGGCTGTAGCTGGGAAACACAGCTGTCCTGTGGCTGATAGCTCCTGAGGAACACTGTGCAGGTACAGGTTGACCATTTGTTCCTATAATCTGTAGCTGAGTGTGCAGGCACGGTGCCAGTGATTGTCACAGGTGAATTAGGGTGCAGAATAGAAGCGGAAAGAGGGATAACGCCTAATACACCAAGAGTTAAAGGTGGTATATGGAGCTCCGACTGTAAACACATTCCATTTAATGACCTAATAATTCATTAAGTGTTGCTGCAGTGTCACATCACAGAGCCCAGATGGTGGTGAGCTGGGAACAGTGTCTTCCCTGCAGTTTTATGTTTTATTCTGGTAGGAAACCAATTACGCCTGACAGATTTAATATTACGAGATAGAGTCAGGGTGGAGCTGATGTAGCTGCTCCCTGTGCATTTTGACACCGTGTATTTTTCATCGTATCCAAGCTAGTCCCCACACAACAGTCAACCTTATTCAAATACAGGGTAATAGATGGAATAGGTGCACCAAAATGATCCTTCTGCTAAGAAATAAGATGTAGGAAAAACACATTACACACATGTAGTAGATGTAGTTATATGCAGTTATATAACTTTTGTTATATAATGAACGCCACGTTTTCTGAAGTGCTTGAATAGTGTGTTGATATTTCTATATTGAACATATGGATACATATATGGAAGAATGCAGGAACTGAAGCTGTGTTATGAAAAGTTATAGACTGCAACTCCTTTAATAGACTCCTAATGTTCAAAATAATAATTTTATTGAGCACATTATTTTTTAATGAGGTCATAGAAGAGCCTACCATCACACCTAGTGAGTGAAACCCTGTACAAGTAAGAGTGGCCAAGTCATTGTAAAATGAACATTACATTTCACGCTGTAGCTAGTTGCCCCAAATCAAAAATGTAAGTGCTCACATTTAATGTTTACTGTTTAGTGTGACAGCAGGAATTAGTACTGTGATAACATGTACAGCAAAGCAGATCTTAAATGTGTGAAGGCCACCAAGGGGACTAGTGGGGGGAGGGATTATTGGCCAAGACTGTATAAAACATGAACATAGTCCCAGTGCACTTGCGATTTTTGGAAATGCTTTCAGTCATTAGCAACTCTTTGCATTAATATGATCAAATGGACGAGTTTTAAAAATCCCCATTGTACTGTTTTAATTTTTATGAATATAAAAATGATCTAGAGAGACCAAAGCATTATTTTGTAGCAGTCCTCAAACATATTTAGCTCTGCTGTAAGGAATTTTAACATTGTGCTTAATTGGGATTCCTTGGTTTTTGGAGTCAGCCTCATGTGGACACATTTGGAAATGCTTTTGTTTTTTTGCTCATTGGGTATGGATCAAAAAAGACACGAAAGTTTGTCTGGCCACAGGAATGTACTTTTTAAAAAAAATCATAACCCAAATTGTTCTGTCACCTTACTTGAGCGTTATACCTACACATAACCAGACTTAAGCCATAGTTTGTGTTTTTTTGAGTTGTCACACTTTTTTGCAATATTCTTTAACATACCAGTAGTATTTTTTTACGTGCTGATGCTGCTGAGTGAGAAATCACTCAAAGTAAATTTTGGGATACATCGTCGGCATCATCCAGTATCTGGTCTTGTTTGACGAGGCGTTGGGTGGTGTGATGTCAATTCCGTGAGGATTTAAAGACTGAAGTAGTCCAATAAAAACATTGGACATGTCATCCATTTAATCTTTCTACTTGAAATGTCAAATGTCTTTGCTCAGAGAGGGTTTTTTTTGCATTGTACCTTAATTATGGGGGATAAGTAGATTAGACATGTTAAGTTAAGGAACATAACTAATAAACATAAGATATTCAACAATGGCTTTTGGTGCCCACACATGACACAAAAGCCCCTTTGGGGAAGTTTTGAGTTTGACGCAGACATCCACCTCATCTTTCTCCTTATGTTGTCTATTTTTTTTTGTCTTTATACTACTGCAGCTGACTTCCTCCTTTGCTCACATCAAAATCATTATTGCCATAAAAGCAGCTAGAGGCTGTCTGGTATTAAAAGAGCTCAAGTTCTTGTACTTTGTTAATCCAATATAGATGTGAAAACAAACTTACCATAAGGACAGTCAGCACTTTATCCTGCAGGTATAGTTTCATTTTAAATTCAATGTGCCAGTGTAAGTACTTACAAACTCTACTGCCGAGTCAGACTGTAATAAACCTCATACCTTTACACCAATAACAAACCTGGACAGAGAGTAAAGCCATGTGCTTCATCTTTACCAGCCATGGCTGAGAGCTACTATACTTTAATTTAGAAACCATCGGGTGCTTACTCAGTGAATTACTTTAGAGGCTTTTAGACATCAAGGTAAAAGCTCACACATTTCACTGTCTGACAAACCAAAGGCAGGAATAAAGAGTGCACAATCATGTTTTGAGAAGATATATCCTGCCGTGAGTAAAGTCAAAGAGCTCATCCTTAAGCATCCAACAGTGTGTATTAATATGTTATGGATAAAAGCATTTATAAAGAAAACTTTCTATAAGAGTTTATGACTATTTGCCGCTGTGAGAATATGTAACAGATAATAATATACCATGAGAGCAAACACTGAATTGTTTTTACTCCCATCTAGTAATGTAATTGATGTGGTATAGAACAGAAGAATGGCACATTTGATAAATCACTTTATTGTTTACTCACTTATTCAACCTGAGCTGTGTACCATGAAGCATGTTCAACATACCCAGACTGCCTGTGGGTAAGTTGGCTCTACAAAGCCTAAAGCTCCAGATAGAGATGTCTGGTATCACAAAGCTGAAAATGATCCTTCTCTTTTAACTCAAGGTTTCTGCTTCAGGTTGTATGCATGCTTAAATAAAAGGGGGCATTTGTTATTTCATTTGATGTATCTTCCACACACATGATTTAAGCAGTATAACCAGGAACTGTAATTAGGTCTGATAGCTTTCATTTCATAAAAAGTACCTGAGATAATTTTAGTATGTGGCGTAATCCAAGTCAAATTAACTTATTGAATGAATGTAATATTTCCATTGCATGAAGACTAATCAATTATATTATCTGCATTTTCATTGTAAAATCAGCCTTGTTAAATGCACTTTTCAGGATATTATGAACAAACATAATAACCGCAGTTTCTTAAGATGAAGACGTTCTTTTACTGTAGGGATGATCTACTGAAATAAAACGTGTAAATTTGACATGAAACAAATACGTAACAATAAAAGAGGGAGGGAGAATAAGAGTGTTTAGATTACATTGTTATTAACTCTACAGCTTCGTTCTGTGGTATTAAACATAAGGTTACAACTGATTCCAAAAGTTTCCAAAAAATATACTTTCAGCCGAAGATATATAATGGCGGCGAAACATTTCCAGGTAATACTTCTTATTTATTTTAAAACAGCCAATTCTAAACACTGTCACTCTGAACATATCCTGTTCCAATCAGGTTATGAGTTAAGAGTCAGTGACCATGGGGATCTAGCCAGGTTAAAAGAGAGTTAGCTTTGTGAAACCAAAGACTTTTAGGGCTCAACAGACACAGTTCACTCTACAAACTCGCTTTGTGGTACAACAATGACAATAGCATGTGGGTTTAAGGGATATCACAAACAAAAGTTATCTGTTATTTTTGAGACACAACATGAATCCATGATGAGCACAAAGCAACATTTATCAAAGTTACAGTGGCAAACAAAACTGTCCTTAAGAGGCAGAAACCTTGAGCAGAACCAGACTTGTGTTGAAAGCCATCTGCCAAAACTGTGTTGGGCTTGGAAAGTGTGATAGAGGGAAATGCAGAAAGAAAGAGAAGGACAGAGGCAAACAGAGCAACAAATGTATGTTCCCATCAGGTAGGATTTGAAGTCCACTAGCATGACTGTGGACTCCTGGAGTCCTGCAACAACTGGTATAGTTAATTACTCTTTCTCGTCTCCTTATTAAATACTTTTTATCTAAAAGTCATCAGTGAATTATGAGTGTTACAAAACTGCAAGTTCAAAGTGCATGAGTAAATGTACTTTTCCTCTGAATCAGGAGCTTAAAATTTGCAATCCTGCTGCCATGCAGGGTTCCCATTCCAAGTACAAAGTGTAGCTTAGATAAAGAGCAGACAGGGATTAGTAAGAGTAGCACATTTCATGGACGGCTCTATTAAAGTAATTACTTGGAAAGAAAAAGGGAGACTATTTGCCAGAAGTGGACATCAGTAAATTCCTATAGATTTTAGCCTCTTATGGTCAATAAAAGTCTTAAAGGGACCTGGTTTTTGGACAGTCTGAACAGAAGAAACCCTTCTTCTTTATTTAATGTTTTTGAAAGGGTTAGTGTGATTTAATCTTCATAACTAAAACAAACATTCCTTTATTATTTAATGATCTTAATGTGATTGTTTTTCAAAAACTAAACAGTTTTCTTTACTTTTCTTTACCTGCTATTTTTTGCTCGCATCATGTTGGAACTATTTATTCCTATTGCCCACAAAGTGTATCAAAACCATGGCCCAAGGAAGTTCTGATCTTTAGATGGTGTCATTGCTTTGGTTTTGGAGATGCTCAACTTAACATTTTTTTTTGCATCGTCATCATTATCATATATTTATTTAAATAATTGAAAATGCATTGGCCCTTATTTAGTAATGGTACCATTGTTTCCCTGACAGTGTTTTTTTTTATTTCTACACTAAATGCTGGTTCACAGAGAGAGAAATGCAATTGAAGAAAATGAATAATTCTGTCCTCTACACTTAAGGTCAGACCCATCTGTCATACATTGATTTATAATTTAAATTAACTCTAATGATCACATCAAAGCCATCAAAGTCTTCAACGTGGTCACCATCAAGGACAAGAGGATGGTTATGATCTCCCTGCCCCTTCACCTCCTCCTCCTCTTTCTTCTTCCCCTCCCCATCTCCTTCAGTCAGAGAAGAACATCATTAATTTGTGCCTGTGCGCTTTTGACTGAGCTGCAAATAGGCCCTAACTGCCCCCCCTGCAGTTCCTGCCACAGATGATTATCATTGCAACGATTAAAGCACTGAGTAATGTGTCCCTCAGGGGCTGCCGTTGCCCGTCTCCTCCATCATTGCCACTGACCCTCTTGTTAGCCCAGTTCCGCCCACTGGACAGAGGGAAAGGAAGTGCCAGCGGAGCTCTCCTTGCCAAGAGGAGGTTGACATTCGTTGGAGGTGAGTGTGCTTACAAGCTACACAGTTTTCTTTGATCTGTTGTGAGAATCCAGTTTCACTTCTCATTTATTTCCCTTTTCAAATGCTACTTTTATTTTATTTCACTTCAGGTTTCTATTTGATTTTTTATTTTATTTCAAATGGTGTTAAGGCTAAGCTTTCGAGCGGAAAAAAAGAAAAGCAACAAGTGACCTAAACCTTAGCATGCATTTTCTTTCTTTCTCAGAAGATGACACAACCTGTTTCTCACGAGCCTTTCCCGCTAACTTACTCCCCAAACCGTCTAATTAACAGCATACTTGAGAAGTTTATCATTACTCAGCAGCACACTTCATCATTTTCCCCTCCAAATCTGACTGTGTTTTTTGGACTGTGAAATCACTCAAATGAATTCACTCCCATTTTTTATTTCTGCTACGTAATCGCAGGATAATGGGCTCAGAGCCGAAGGCGTGGATGCTAATTTCACATCAATTAATGCTATTCAGGGAAAACCCAATAATTGATTGCTGCTGCACTCACACAACCAGACCATATTGCTTTCATTTTCAGTGCAATTAAGGACTCGTGATTGAAGATCCTGTGATAAATCTTAATCAGGAATCTTTGCATTTCTAAATGGAAAATGAGCTCCTGTATTCTGTGACTTGAAAATGGGAAATGACAACAAATTAATGCTCAACAGAAAAAAAAAAGGTTGGAGCTGCTTTTAAGACCAGATGCAGTTAAACTTCCTCTCGTACTTTATCGTCAGAGTCTTTAAAACAAGAAGACAGAGGAATATAAACGGAGTGTTGTCCATTGAAATCCATTGTTCATCTTCAGTCGACCTTCATGAATACATCTGTGTGACCATACTTTTATCAAATGATTCATTCTTTTGGGGCATTGAATGACAGTGGAAGATTTTATGTGCTACAAGTGTTGAAACTTTCTTGCTGGATTTGGTGGCTTTTGTGAAACCTTTGGTGAATTACACCACAGACATGTAATGACTCTCTGTGCAGCCTTTAACAACTGCTGACAGAAGGTATTTGGCAGCACTGAAGTAACCATTTGTTAAGGTCTGCCTGGTGTCTCACACTGTGTATTTGGAGTTAAGAGTACATAAAGTGGAGTGAAGTATGAAACTTGAACAGCTCTTTATATTCTTCACACTGTAATCCACTTTTTATTTGATAATTTAGGGACTAATAAAAACGATACATAAGTTTCATTTTGATTAAGATAAGAGTGAATTAAGCCCTCAGGTAAATTCTCAAACTACCCAGCAGTATAAAAAGTCGTTTATATCAGCTCTTCCTTGGACAACTTAAACATTAAAGCTCTTTTGTTTAGATTTAGCTCTGCCTGTGGAAAATTATGTCTTATCTCATTTCTCACCGTGTCGCGTCCATGCGTAGGTTCTGCCTTTTTAACTGTCAAATGTATTACTCAATGGGAATATTTGCATAAGAAAAAAAAAAAAAAAAGACTGTCTCTTCAGCGTGATGTAAATCGTCTTCTCTGACACCTACCCCAATGTAATGGTTACAGGCATTAAAAATGACAATTTGTAAATGATCAATCTTGTAGCTGAAGGGTTTTTTTGTTTTGCTTTTTAGGCCTTTAAGAGGCATCCCAACTCATTTCAGACCGTTTCATATCCAGTTAAAAACTCCTCAGGAGCTTTAAAGTGCTGTACATAACAATGCAACACCATTGAAAAGCAACTATTTATAAAACCAAAGGAGTCGTTATCTTTAGCCATATAGAGTAAAATAATGGTTATTGAACCTATTGCCATTGGATGAAAGCCAGTGGGTGTGCTGTATAATAACCTGGGTGGTTGCTGCGGCAGTCTTTCATAAACTGTTACTTCTCTAGACTCATGACTGTTTCAAGTGAGTATCCAAAGGCAAGTTTCTTTTAATCCGCACTTGCTCTGGTTATTTATTGGCACATTATAAAAATGTCTGGATAGCTAGGATACATAACCAAAACACTTTGTCCACTTGATTGTAATCATCAGTGTTTTACCAAGAAAACAGCAACAGAATACCTGAAAGGGGTACCTTCTGAATTGTTGTTTAGCAACCGTTTACCATTTAAAAATCCCCCTTGAATGTGAAACTGTACAGCATATGAACTCCACACTGCAGTTAAATTGCATGAACAAAATGTCTTGGACACACTTCTGAATGACGTACTTGTATTACCTTGTATAGCACTCAGACATGAACCTTTGAATTGAGCTCATGGGTGAGATGAGATAGTCATCATTAAAAGGAAAACTGATTTCTTGCCTGTATTTTCAAGTCAGTATGTTACAAGTTAGTTTCTTTCACACATTCCCCATGTTGAGGTAAAAACTAAATACTATCATGGTTTTGCTGACTTGATATTGTTGACAAAGGTTTACATGAATTAATGGACCAACTGAGAATCAGGATTTATGAAAGATAATTGCCCTGTAAGATGTTGCTTCCATTGCCGTCATCTGTATTTATTCATGCCCCAATGCCAACAAATGTCACCCCTCGGCTCTATCTTATCTTTGTTTCATTGATGACATGCTTGTGTTTGTAATTTAATGCAGCGTTCACTCATATTTCTTGCATGACACAGAGTTACTAAGGAGCTTTGGCCTTTCTTTTTCTAAATCCTGTTCCTGATTTACAACAGCAATAAGCTCTCTCCAGCCTGCCTCACAATCGATACCCAGCATTGCCTCTGAATGCAGAGTTTGGTCTTTACAAATTGGCATCATAAGACATGCACACACTGTCGTTTTCTTTTTTATATCTTTAATTTCCTGTTAAACCTAAACTCAAGGAAATCCCTTTCAAAGTACTATCTGCAGTAAGTCCTGTCAGTGTTTTCCTCAACAAAAGTTTGTTTTAGTCCAATATTCAAAACTGGTTGTCTTTGAAATGTAAAACCAACCATAATTTATGCACTCATTACTTACTTACATACTTATATATAAGTATACCTTCTTGTAAGTTTAAAGATAGTAATCCACATGTTTGCTGCTATCATTTGTGTCTTTGCACATCTTCTGTGATGACTCCTTAAAGAATATAACAAGAGATGTATGAATGGGAGAATGAGTCCTCTGCAGATGTCATTTAATAATATACATGCATGTTAGATCTGGTAAACATTCACCTTCTCAGTCTGGCAGCTTCAGCTTTTGGAGCTGAGTCCAAAACAGCTTGTCAACAAGTTATTGAAGGAATCGAATAAGCCTCCTTTCATTTCTGGCATCCTGACTTGTGCAGGTCCTGGCATGGCTATACACAGTCAGACATCGATGGACATACAGTTAAGTTCAATGACACAACATGATGTATGTGCGTATCATGTCACCCCCACTGAGTCAATTCACCATGGGCCTACTTAGTTAGCATTTGTTTGAGATCTTCATATTTGCCAGTCTTGTCTCATCATTCCAAATCTGCTGGCTGAAATGCATCTTTTGTTTCTTTGTATGTATTTCCTTTCTGAATTTGTAAAATCCATTGTGTTAAAAAAAAAAAAAAAAAAAAAAAAAAAACACAGTGGAAAGTGCTTGGTTGCAAATCTTGCAAACGTAAAAGTCGTCCAGGAATACACAAAAATGTAACAGGCACTCAGCGTCTTTATATTTCTGCTTATTGGAGGCTTTTTATCACGCTGATCTAATGTGATGACAGAATACAACACCGGCACATGGAGGCGGGTAGATTTGTGGAGGAAACCTTGTTCAACAGACTGTTTCAAAGTCATGGGCACAGACCCTGAAGGACAGATTTAACACCTAGGAAGAAGAATGGGCATCTCTGGTGCATTCACTAACTGGGTGATGAATGAATTACGGCTCCTAAATTTAGCCGAGCAGTCTACCTTGAAATCGGGCTAGACTTCCATCTTCGAGGCGCATACAGGCCGCATATTGCGCCAGAAGCCACGACCTCTATTTCAGCATTACGGAAAATGAAAGATTGATGTCCAAGCAAACATTTCATGGGTGCCAGAATAATATGTGTGGGAGATGGTGTGTTGCTCACATATTTATCTGCCTGGTCAGGATGTCCTGGCTGAATCAGTGTGTCTCAGAGGGGATCAAGCATCGAATGACAATAATAAGTGTAAATAGAGTTTTAGGCATGCAAATATTTCCCAGAGAAGTGCTGCTCTGAAAAAGCTTGTGTGAATCACCTAATACAGTAGACTTTTAACAGTCATAGCAACCACATTTTAAATTTTGTAAGGATATCAGGGTCACTTACAAGCTTATGGTCCCATATGATGCAAAATACCCTAATGTTCTTCTAACACTAATAGGTCCCAAGCCTATCAACAATCTGCATTTGGTTTATTTGTTGATTTGACTTATAATTTGTTACTGCCTTTGTATTTGTTTTCTTTCGTTCTTGTTTTTTTTTATTTTGTGTGTGAAGATTGTTTTTATAAATTCTTGTATAATGTTTATTGTAGATGCCTTGCTGTTATTTGATGTTGATTCCTACGAGAAATTGTAATAGAAAACGTTAATAAAAAAATAGAAAAGAAAAGTAACGATGACCAAAAAGGGACGCAGATCACTGAAATAATATGCCTTCAACAACATTCAACAATCTCAAACCAATAGGTGAACTATGAACATTAAGCTGATGTTGTAAAACGATCAAAGTGAAGTAGCCTGGTAGCCTATATTCCTTTCATTTCAATTCCAACCTTGTGGTAATTAGGATTATTTCACCAGTAAGAAGGCACATGGGAAAGATTTTTAGATGACATTTTTAGGAACATAGTTTCACCACGGCAGACAGACGTCATTAACCGCCGCATAATTACGTCACCTAGTGTAAAAAAGGTCGGATTGTCAGAGCAATGCGCTCTCCTTTCCCTAAGTCCTTTATGAATTCTCCCAACATCTTTCCTTAACCTCATGACGTTTTCCGCAGGGTTAAGGTAAAGTGGATAAGGAAAGGGGATAGGAGGGACAATTCTAATCCAACCTATATACACAGACAATCAGGGGACAATGCATGAACACATGAGGAGCAGGATCTAGGTAACTTGACGGTGAGTGTCACAAGAAGCTGACCATGTTTTAAATCATGTTGTGTATTTCAGTGACAGGTTAATGAGGTGTTGTTTGTCCTTAATTGCACAGAAATGTTGTTATGCAGGTCACACAGTTGTTGTTGTTGTTTTTTTAATCCTGCAGAGCACTTGATTTTATCTAGCTTAAATTGAGAAATTGCTTAAATGCGTCGTTATAGAAAATATTTTCAATCATCTCAACATTACGAGTTATAATTTTAGTGTCATCACTGGGAATGAAGACTTTCCACTAGTTTCGATGACGAACTGCTTCTTTTCCTCCTTGAGCGCTAATATCCAAGAGGAACACTAAATGCTGAAGAGACCACCTCTACAAATGATAGAACCTTTTCCCATCTTTCTCTTAACCCTCTCAATAAACTGTTCATTCTTTGGGGGGAAACAGTTTAGATGATTGACATAATGAAGAAGGCTGATGGGTCAAGTAAGGGAGAATTTAATTAGTACAAAACTGCTGTGGTGAGAGCTTGATTTGAACGATCCACTGTTCTCATATGGGAGAGCAGACATGGAACTAAATTACATTTTCAATGCTGATTGGCACTTATCAGTGAGCGATGTGTGACAAGGACTGGAGGCAACTGAGGACACGCACGACAAACATTTCCAAAAGGACTGGCTTGAAATGTAACCCTCTTATGTTTAATACAATTTCAAATCTTTATATAGAATCTGATTTGCATAGTGCTTTAGGGATTTGTCGCTTCATAAACACTAATGTGCTGTTCTAACCCAGAATATGCAGCGAAACAGACGTGACACAGACATTTTGATTTGCTTTCTTCGTTGTCATGTTGACCCAGACTGCCTGGCATCTGTTTCACTGAGGGAGCTTTACATTCAAATGCAAATAAACTACTATTTTAAAGCTCAACCCCAAGTATGTGGTGTGGAACTAAAAACGAGAAACGTAGATTGAGCAAAGGTGCTGATTTTCGGAATAAATGTTTCCATTCACTCTTCCTTAATCTACTAGTTAGTCAACAAGAGGTGAGAGACAGATGCAATGTCAGGATAAATTTACACATGACTTAAAGGTTGTGCATTTTATATGATGATTAAAAAATATCTTCAAATGCAACAGAAGTGATGAAACATCAAACAGTCGTGCCCAGAGAAGGGCGTCGCCAGGATTTCTGTTCCCCATGAAAATACATCATATTGAGCCTTCTCACCTCAGCCAGTCCTGTGATACTGCTATAACCACACCTACAAATGGCCCAATGAAAGCTTTAAATTTCGGTCGTCAAACTTTTCTTCTACATTTTGGAAATGATAAAATCTCTTATTATATTTGGGTGAAAGTACATAACAGAATAATGAGTCCATCAGAAATTGCAAGCTATCTTTTGCACACTGTCTACATTGCACACACCTGTTGGCAATTTTCAGTACAGAAATGTAGCCCATAATTTTGTGTGGATAAGCGTGATGTACTTTGTCCCAGTTTGAGGGTTTTGAAAATAAAGTCAGATTATAAAACCACTGAAAGTACTCCAACTTGCTTCCCTGAATTTCAGCTTCTCGTTCCCTTTCTTAACGCTGAAGACAAAACGGTCCAGTCAGTGAATGACACTTCCCGACCGCTGACCGACTGCTTCAATCATATTTTAAGGCTGGAGAGGATTAAGAAAAACATTTAAGTGGATAATGACAGATTTTTTCATCTGGATCAAATTTTTCAAATGTAAGCAAGTATTTGCCTAAAGTCTGGGCCTTGATGACAGCATGTCATATCTGAAACTAAGAAATCTCCCTTATAAAAAAGTTAAAAGATTAACTCATTTTCTATGTTGACATCATTTTAAAACGACTCATGTTTGGACTTTCTTGACATGCCATTCACTTGATCTTCAATCAGATTACAACAGTTAATTCAGTCGTATCCACTATGTGACATTTAAGTGATCCGTTGAGAAACTCATGTAGCAGATTAACATTAAATGGATCTTTTTTTTTTATTTACCTCGGAAACACTCAGAGGGTTATGAACATACAAATAAGCAGTCAAAGTCACATAAATGTCTTACTTCTTGCTCTTTAAGCTAATGTAAACATGCTAACATACTCAGGATGACAATGCTAGCATGCTGACCTTCAGCATCTAAAAAGTTTTCCTTGTTTACTATCTTAGTAAACCTGTTTAATAGATAGATAGATACAAAGCACTAAACAAGTGAAAAAGAGGCTGTCTTGAACCGATTCAAATTTGAACCAGATACTAGCGCTTCAACTGAGCTGAGATAATAATTTCATCCTAGGGGGAATAGGACCTTTTAAGCCACATATTGTGATAATTGAACTGTTGAAATATTTCACAAAAACTCAAAATATTGTTCCCATGTCGGCTATAGAGGCAATGTCTGAAATACTAAAGTAATCCCAATCAATACTGTGCAGCCCACAAATGTCTACGTTTACTCAGTTAACAGTCCTGACACATATTTGTAGCTACCAAACAGTGGACGAACTGACAAATTGACTTTGCTAGCATAGCTAACATGTGAGAAATCAACAACACATTTTGTGAAACAGTGCTTAATAGTTAGCTGTACTTTGTAAGCTGTTTTTGAAGTTAACCACTGCCTGTACATTTCAAATTTTGCACAGTTTCTTATGCCTCTATCAGACCTAAACAGACACAGAGCCTCAACTGTACCTCCTCCAAAATCCAATTTGCTGTTTCTCTCTGTATAAATGTGTTTTTCTCAGAAACGGAAAAAATGCCAAACCATAAAAACCCCCAAAAAAGAGCCGCTGTGTTTGGACCGCTACTGGAGGCAGAGATGTAACTGACCATCACCTTTTCGAAAAAAAGATACTTTCACACTTCGTTTTAGCTCTCTTCTTTCTTTTACTGCCTGTCAAGAAATGTTGAAAAAAAAATCTCTCTTTTAACTGCTTGTAGGCATGTCAAGCATTCAAACCTGCAGATAAAAAGAAAAAAAAAACCGTGCTGTTTATGACTCAGCAATGTGTCAGTGTGTGAGTGGACAAGACAGCCTCTTCATGCTTGGTTAGGTTTTGACTCTTATACTTACAAGGGCAGAAGTTTACCTCCTCAGGCTTTGAACCGCATTGAAAGGGTCCTTTTTTTCTCGGGAAGGTATGACTTTGATGTGCTAAATTTCTTTTTAACCTTAAAATATAAAATGTGAACAATATGTCACAATCAAGTGAAACGAAAAGGACAAAAAGAAGAGCATCTGAGGGTTGTTTCTTGTCGAGTCCTTGTTGTGGGCATAACAGCATGTGCCAAATGCATAATGTGAAATGTATGATGATGAAAAGATGTGCTGGGAGTCCTTCTTTTTTTTTTCCTTTTGGAGCTTTGGGACATGCCATCCTCGATTAGGCCGAACATGTCTGCCTGAGTGTTACATCTGACATTAAGAAAGCTGTTCACCATCTCTATCGCCACTTCCTCATAGCCGTGACTCACCAGCACCCCCACATTGCATTGTGGCCAAGCTGCAAACACTCCCCCGAGAAAATCCCTCCATTGGCCCGGAGCGACAGCGAGTACAGAGACAGGATTTATCCAGTTTGTACCCTCAGAGTTCTACTCGCAGCATTTAGTGGATGTGCACTGTCAGTCTCAACTGAGGGCTAGAGGACGCTTCCCCTCGTTTGGCAGCCGTTCTGAGGGAGGGGGTGGGGTGCTTCGCTATGAAACATTCACGCTTGATTAGGTTGCTGTGTTCTCTTAAAATGTCTGTTCTTAGTCCTGATTTAGTGTTGAAGCCTCAACAGGGTGCCTTTCACAAGCTCTTTATATATATATCGCCAAGACGCCGTTAAGACGCAGAGGTGTAAAACATGCTGTGGCACAGGAGTTCTGCCTATTGCTGAGCAGAAGATCATCATGAATAAGTGCACATGGTAGAAGTGTCAAGTACTTTTTGATTTAGAGATTAGATTATCTCCCCAGAGGACTTGTTTGAAATGCAGACAAACCAAAGGGGGAGAAAATGTCTCCGCATGCAAAACACTCAACCTGAAATTGTAAAACAAAGTGAGCGATGCAGTGATGAGCCCAGAGATGACATTTACGAGGAGCGAAGACATTCTTTGCGTCTCCAGAAGTAACTGAAAGGAGTATTCCTGCTTCTCATATTATCTCTACAATAACAGTTATTTTCTTACTGGGCTAATGTGGAATTTAGCTTGCAGAAAACAAATGTCAGATGGAAAGAAAACACTGAATTAATTATAAAGAAATACACAACATAGATTGTTCTATACTGTACACAACGGGTAAGTGTTCTTTCACTCTTTTCCTGATCTTGCCACACAGCAAATATATTATCATTCCTTATCACAACTTCTGATTTCTTCAAACATTTTTCACTAAAAAAGAAAACAGTAAAATCTAGCTGACTTAAAACATTGATATATGGCCGAAGAATAAGAGACCTGGAACCTGTTAAAGAACAAACCCCTAAAACTGTCTGTAGCTGTAGTCTACTCTGAAAAGATGAACACTTCTTGGGTCTTTGTTTGCATCGTTGGATTAAACTTGAATGAACCTTCCTCAGTAAATGAAAGAAAAGCCATTGATTTTTTCTCTCCCCAATTACCCAGAAAAACAAAACCAACTGGCCCACAATTAACTTTTTCCTCTCCTGACATTGATTTTTGGGATTGGACAAACATGCATGCAGTGTTTTCACTTTTATAGAGTGTGTGTGTGTGTGTGTGTGTGTGTGTGTGTGTGTGTGTGTGTGTGTGTGTGTGTGTGTGTGTGTGTGTGTGTGTGTGTGTGTGTACATGTGCCTGCCTATGTGTGCACATTAAAGCCCAAAGGTTTTCACATCAGCATCTTCCTGTTTACTACTGTTGACTTTCTCTTTCTTTGTCAGTGCTTCGAGTTTTGTACTTGTTTGAAGAGTCTTGAATTAAACACTCTCTTTTTCTGATTTGTATAAAAAACGTTCGCCATCAACCAATTTATCTCGATATTAAACACAGATAGAGGAAATAATCTCTGAAAAAGTTCTTCTTTTGAAGTCCCTTTTAATTTGTTGAGCACTCTCTCTGCAGTCAGTCATTGGAAATATTTGTTGATGATTGCTCTTACATTTCAGAAAATACACTTATCTTTCTTGCTTGACTACGAGTCCAATTAAAAGATACACATGTTTGTTTACGTGAGCTGTTTTAGACAAATGTTCGTACAATGCGAACGTGTTAAATGCCTCCATGCTGCACCATTAGTCATGAAACCAGTGAATGTGTGGCGTATAGCCCATCAAGGCTGCATGCGCTTCACAGCCCCTTTAATGGTTTGTCATCCTTTCAGATCGCTATTATCAACTTTTCAAACTCACAGTCATTATTTCCAGCAGGCTTTTTAAAAAAAAAAGCAGATGCAGAGAAAAGACATGACAGGAAAAGTACACAGAGTGGAGGGTTTTTTTTCCCCCCTCCTTAAGATCGACTGTCTGTCATTTTCTAATGTTTATTCATCCAGCTGAATAGAAATATCAGAGGGGAAGAAAAGTGAAACATATATATGCTGAGAGCATTTCTCCGTCTCACTTCAGGTTGCTGCTAGGTGACTTTGTGAAACAACCTTTTAAACAGGTTTAACCATATTTCTCCTGCCAGACTTTATAAGCACTGCATCTCTAGGATTATAGTTTGATGTGTAAGCAGGTCCCACCATGCATCACTTAAAGCCACAGTAAAGTTTCTCTGTTTGCTGTGAGAGTTAAATTACGACCTGTGTAGCTGATTCAACTGCTCTGGAGAAAACTGAATCAACGCTTTGATGTTTAGGAAAGATGCACTATAGCTCAGAAGGGGAGATAGAAATGTCAGAGGAGTGATTCTAAATGCCAAGATGGTGTTCATATAAAGCCACAGATTGTTTAATATTTCAATAAAGTATTTGAAGTTATATAACTAAACAAATATTAAAGAGTGCATATTAGTTATTACTCACTATCTTCTGCGCCTATATCTATGTTGACAACATGTCCCTCCTCCATACAATATATCTAAGAAGATATTTTTTACCAAATCAAAATAAACCATATAGTTAACATGAATGTATGCTGAGTGAGAAAGCATTGCTTTTGCACAGGGATTCATTTTTCCTATTTCCTATTGATATCAATTCAGATGTTTGTTTGTTGTGTTGTGTTGTGTGAATGTGTTTTTTTGCAAATGCTTATTTGTGATCATGATAATACTATGATTTATTCTGCAGCCCTATGCAGAATCCATGACTCTTTTCTTATCAAATGAGAGGTGAAATACAACAGTTTTTTGAGATTAAAAAAATACGAGGCTTGGTGCTAAGCTAAATCGCTGCAGGCTCACAAAGACTTTTTTTTTCAGCATCACCTATTGTGCGGCTTATTAAATGATTTTGTTTCTATTGTCTCAACGGTGTGAAGCCTGCAGAAACAAGTCAACCATAACTGACCAGACAATCAAATGTTTGACTGACTATAAATAGTTTCAGAATTTCATGAGATGCAGGTGGGGAAATGAGCTGAACGCTCAGGTAAGGAGAGAAGGTTGACAGGGGGATGGGATCGGCTTGATTTAGTGAATGAGAGTGGACTGGTGCTGTAAAAATGAGTTCATTAAGAGGAAAACTTCAATCAAAACAAAGTCATGGCCAAGCGTTATCTCTGCGCTCTCCCCCTTGGTCCATACTGCTTGCAATAGAGTAACAATAAGTAACCTTCATGAAACCCTTCCGGCGCTATTTACTGGCGTCATTTCTGATAAAACAGAAAGCATAGCTTTTCTTTGAAATGGAGCCTTGCGTTAGTTCAGGCGGAATATGGCAGTCCTGCCCGCAAGCGGCCATCAGCTGATCTGAGAACCGCCCCAATGCCAACCAATCATTATCACACTCTGACAACAACTCCTCTTGCATCACTTCCACTCTGCTGCTAGACACTGCTGTGAAATTCTCCTTCCACCACCACAACCTCCACAAGCTCCAGTCAGCACATTTTATATTCAGCACATTTTATATTCTAAGATTAATTGTTTGCTTGTTATGTCTGCAAGATGTTAGGATCATTACATGCACATTCAGGTTCTGTTCTGCATGTCCCCTTGGAGGGAATTAAAGGTTTGTGCTCCCAGCTAAATATGTAGCATGCTGCACTGATACTGCTGAGACCTAAAAGCAGAACCAATACCACCAAATACAACTGTACAAACCATAAGTGCAATAAACGGTTAAATCTATGACGAGAGTATTCCTGACTGAAATGTGTGTATACTGCAACCGGGGTCATGTTGCTGCTGTCTATACAAGGCACACATAATAAGACATTCCATATGTTGCTTTGTGTTATTGTTTGAGTCTCTTGACATTGACAGCTAAACATGGGAATATCTTCACTTCAGGCGAACATTTTGTCTTTTTCTTGTATCTGCAGGAACATCCCCCACACCTACTACTCTTTCCTCAAAGAGAGACAACAAATTATTGCTGGTGGCAGAACAACATTGTTACAATGACCTGTAAGGTGTGATAGATTTGATTTTGTTTCGTGACAGCATGTCCCATATTGCTTCAGTTGTCTTTATACCCATCCAGGTCATAACAGTACTTAAATTGACTTACCATTTATTTAGTATTCTGACCACTCAAAGCGCTTTTAAACTACATGTCACATTCAGCCTTTCACACCACCTCCATACACTGATGGATGCTATGTAAAGTACGATCAGTATTAACTAACCCCATTCAAAGAGAGGCTACCATGACTACCAATGATTATGAGATTATTCTTTTGTTGTTGCATAAAGGGGATTAATGAGTGAAACTGCAACAGAGAATGTACTCAAATTAATGTCTTTAACTTGCTGGATTGGATTGTTTCTACAAGATACCTCAGATGTTTATACGTTTTCTGAAAAAGGTTCACTTTTATATCATTTTTGGCTTGCCTGAACAAGCTTCGTGCTGCTGAGAAGGACGGTGAGATGCAGCTGAAAGCTCCAAAAGGAGCATGGAATATGACTTTTTTTCCCTCCAAAGTTACCTTAACTTTAACCGTAACCTTGCAGCACCTTTCTTTTTGCATATTGATATGTAAAGGCAACTCATTCAGGCTGTTATTTTATTAAATACCTGAGAAACAAGGAGTCTGTGGCACACAAAATGCATGTCTTTTATAACTAAAAGTAACTAATGGTTTATACATCTGGATTTGAAGCTGCATCTGATAAAATGGACTGTATTTGATGATATTTGACATTGTATATAACTACAGGCTGTGATGAAATGAAAAACATTTCAGTGTCCTCCACTGCCTCATCCTAACATTTTTACCAACTTACCATTTTAAAGAAAGATGTATCGACAAGAACTGCTGAAGAAGACCCTAGATACCTCAAAACAATGCTATCCAACAACAAACCACCAGAAGTCATAAGCTCGAGTCAAGGTGAGACTCAGACTCCTCCAATAAGCTCAAAATGTTTTATTAGTTTAAACCTCAGTGTTTCATGGAAACCTTGTTTTTCATTCTGTCTCTGTTGGTCACACAGTTGGAACTGAAATGAGGAATTAGCCGAGCGTCTATCACAGGTTCGCAGCCGGCCCGGTTGTATCTTCATCCTAACCAGGTTCACAGCAGGGTGGAGGATCAGGTCTGGAGGGGTGAGGTTTGTTTGTGAAGCCTGTTCGGGAATCCTTTTCGCGCTCCACTTTCAAAAAACTCTTCTACTTTGCCTTCCAGACTCAGAGTGTGACCAAAAGAAATAAGTTTACTCGGGGTGTAGTGAAGCGCTGCCTGAGTTGCAGTGGTGTGGGTCGGCGGATTAAAGAAAATCCATAATTTACACTGAAAACTTCAACTTGAAGAATTTTTACAAATGTAATCAGTAGCGAGGGGAAAAAAAGTACAGTTTTGTGTAGCGATTACAAATGTCAAATAGCTTATAGCTTACTCTGGTACATCTAATAGACTGTTCACTGTACCTGTCAAAACAAACAAATAAAATAAAAGAATGTATCAGACAACCTTCCTGGTGCTGATAAAGGCAAAATAAAAAGCTTATTACCACACCAGGTGTCATATCATTTCAAGGTATTTTTTATTTTGTGTATTAACCACAATCCATCATGTAATAATAATAACAATAATAATACTAATAATATTAAATACAGGTATTTGTAGCGCACATGTAGAACATTTTCTTATTGAGCCCAACAGCGGGCTTCACCTACCAAAGCTGTCTAAGTTGAATGAGTCCAGTTATGTTGACGTGATGGTGTTGACATTGACCAATCATAAGAGGGGCATAGTTACTCCATAGAGTAACAAGACGGAGGTCCAGCATAAATAGGTGATCATCTCAGTCACGGAAGTGGCAGCGGCAGGGAAAAAATAATTCTGTATTGTTGTTTGTAAAGTTACAATAAGCTATATTGGACTGTAGGGTTATGTTTTGTCTCGAATTGTCTTCATGATGTGCTCAGTGTCTTAAATCTCACAAGACTGAGTTTGACCTTCATCCTCTCACTAGAGTAAAGTTAGCTTAAGTAGCTTGCCAGTTAGCATTAGTTAGCTCACAAGGATAAAACAACAGGGTCCGAGATCGCCAAAGCGATTTACAGTTCTCCACCACAGAAATCAAGTCATGTGGAAATGAAGGAAGATAAACTTTATACAAGAACAACAGCAGACATACAAATCTCACCTGGTGAGACAGCTATGATGCTACCGTTAGAAAGCAGTAGACCAGGAATATCCAAATAAACACTTTTTCCAGCCACAATTCTCCAAAGTCACAGCGTCTATAGCCTCTTGTATGGCTAAATGTTTTAGTAGAGAGTGACGGCTTTGGAGACATGGTTTGAGCCGAGTTACAAAATATCAATTGCGACATTTCCCAAGAGCAAACCAGAAATGTTGATGAATTGAAGTTACAAAGAACTGTTGTTACAGAGTGATTGTCAGTCACAACAGATGCCTGAACATCATGTGCAATTCGTATTGGTGGGCATGGATGTTTGTTAAAGAGGTCCCATAATATACATACAGTCAGAATATTTGTTTGCACAGTAGGCCTATTCCCTTGTCTCTTGGAAAAGTAATACACACAAGAACATGGTATTTTGAAATGGCACACCATCTTGATTGTATTAAAGTTAAAGATTTACTTTTAATTGGGTTTTTTAATTAGTTTCAACTTAGATCAAAAAGCATTGAACAGAATCAAATCACAGCCAATCTTTACAGTCTATTTAATGAACAGTCCATGAATGAGATCTTAGCCCTGGAGATTCAAATCATATTGAATCATCTTGTAAAGGAGAGAGATGCAAACCCCTAGTAAAAAACCCTTTGTACAGGTTATTATAATATATATATATATATATATATATATACATATATATACATTTATATATATATATAGAAATGTTGCATTTTCTTTTACAATAATTGTCACAGCAGCAAAAAAAAAAAACCTGGGTGTTTGATGACCTTCAGATCACTTAAAATTCTCGGCTCCAGATATTTTTCTTCTCACTGTATAATCCAGCACAAGAAGCAGAGGAAGGAAAAAGAACAAAATATCTTTATTTTCTTCTGTTCTTAACTTCAAATCAAATCTGGATGAAATTCATCCTACTCCATCAGCAACACAGCACCCTGTCATTCTCGTGTTATAGAAAATTTGACTGGGTTGTTGCAGCTATTTCTGCAAGATGACTAGAGCAGCTAGAAGCATAATTTGACCTTATTGTATCCGACACACATCTGAAAGCATATTCCCTCCTTACTTGTTATTTTTATTAGAATTTCATGGTGTTTTTTTCTCCCTATTTTCCTCTGTGATTGTTTCTTTTTCATAGAGAACATGCTTGGCTCTGTTGCCTGCTGCTTATACTGACAATCCAACCTATGAAGACATAATGTGTATTATGTAATGTGCCTCAAACAGACCTGAGTTATAGCTTTGTTTATCTCCTACAAAAAAAACACAATTTAATTGACTATGACGCAAAAAGTGTGTCAGATAACCCCAGAGAATTATTTATCTGCTGGAAGGAGACGTGGTTTCCTCAACTCAATCAAATATCTTTTTAAGTTTGTTTTAGGGTAATTTTGCCTTTATTAGACAGGACAGCTGAAAACAGGCAGATGCTGGGAGGAGATGGGCAGGATGACATGCAGTAAAGGGCAGAGGTCGGATTTGAACCCACAGCGGTTACATTGAGGACACCAGCCTCTGTATCTGGGGTGCACAACAAAGCCGCCAGGGCATTTGACACCCCAATCAAAGATCTTTTAATAAATCCATTGCATGACTTTCTGTTACAGTCTTTTTAATGTTCTCAGCTTAACTCACCTTCCACAGACATGTGATTCAATAGCTCTGAAAACTTCTTCTGAATTAAACTCTATTCATCTTTTCAAAGGCCATTTTCCTCTCCTGTGGAGAGTGTTTAGTGTTTTTGTGTTGAAAATGAGACAGATCAGAGTTTTCATAGAGAACATTTTCTCTGTTTTTAAAGGGTGAACTTACAAGAGCAAAGACTCTTTCAGCTCAATCCACAGAACCACCTCCGCAAAGGTACCAGAGGGTATGAAACTGAGCAGAGAGGGAAATCAAATGCTAAGTGGTATTAAATGATTTTACCCTTAAGATGTGTATTATTAGTGAAATGCAGTTAAACCTTGTGTGTTAATATTATGGCTTATGGCTTTCACAAGAACTCACTTTGGGGTAAAAAAAACTTCAAAGAAATCCTCTGTGTCTCTTGTCATTGGGCAGAGACATTTATTTAAAAAAAAATGTAAGTCTTTGCAGGTACTCTGTTTTTAACTGTCAAATATCACAAATAATTACACAACTGTGTTTAATACTTGATTCTGATTGGTCAATTAAATGCTTCCAAGGTCTGTTATTTTATCTACAGCAGATGAAGGACAGACCATTGCAATGGATGCAGCTCTAATCACAGACTCTTGAGAGCTTACTGTTGTCATTTCATCCATCCATTATCTATACCGCTTTTCCTGTCGGGGTCAAGGGGGCTGGAGCCAACCCCAGCTGTCATTGGGTGAGAGGCGGGGAACACCCTGGACTGTTCGGCAAGTCAATCACTGAGCTGAAAGACATAGAGACAGACAACCAGCCACACTCACATTCACACCTATGGACAATTTAAAGTCACCAGTTAACCTAACGAGCATGTCTTTGGACTGTGGGAGGAAGCCACTTTCACCACTGTGCAGCCCTGTATTCATTTCAATCCACAGAATAAAGTATTATTAGTATGTAGCCTTTCAGTTAGCAGGATAATGTATAGTGTATCTTCTTAGGCTTTCACAAAATATGTATAAATCCCTGAGGGAAGAAAAGGTTCAATGTTTTCTGGCAGCTTTATTAGTTTTTAAGCCACAAACAGCTCAACTTCTGGTCGGCTTGAGTTTCATTTTGCTAAGACATTGACATTTGGAAACCTACAATTTTGATTGAATATCAGGCATGCGTGGGACAGCTGCTGTTTGGTTTAATGACAAACAAAACAAAGGTTTCAGTGATCAGATTTTCATGCAACAGATTGTTCTATTAAATCCACATCAGTTTCTCAGGAGTGTTTTTGATACGTTTGTGCTGAATAACAATTTCCGTTTTTTGCCCCCTTTGAGCTCCAAAGCTAATTAAGAGATGGGCTAACTAGCTTTTTTTTTTTTAAGTGAAGGCTTGTGTGAGAACTATTGTCGTAAAGCTGTAGACACTTCTCAGGAGCTGCATTTTTACATACATAATTTTTCTGTTGTCACTTGTCTGTATATTCCATGTTTTATACCTGTGTCGGTATGCTTTTGTCTCTGGTGTTTTAGGAATTTAGCTGGTTGTAAGACAAATATATTATCTTTTGGATAATAAAGTTGAAGCAGTTACATTTTTTAATAAGCTTTAACTGCCCCACTCAGGGTAACCTGAAGTCAGTGAATTTAATCTGATGAAGTATCTACAAAAATTGCAATTTTATGTATCCTCAGTAGTTTTGTAATGCTCAAGATTCTATGTGTGCTAAATTAATCCATCAATTATTTATTTAAGTAATTACAAGTCTTTCTTTCACTGCCTCCTTTTTCTAACTGATCATTTCTGGCTCTTACTGTTGTATTCAATTTGTTTCTTAGTAATGATAAAATAAATCCTTGCCTTCTTCGTAACGATACAACCTAATTAAAGCAGTGCAAAAGCTTCTTGATGGTTTACAATAGCAATTATGAGATGATCTTAAAGGATACTCTGCATGGTTGTCACTGGGTTTTTTTTGTTAAAAAAAAACACATTCAAGACATAACCAACTAATGTTAATCCCTCCCTACATATAGGGCCTCGTATATTAAAAGTATCATTCTCAAAATAGGCTCACTCTTTTCCTTTGCCAACTTTGTACTGTAGTTTTTGTGGAACAATTCTTAAACAGAAATGAATAGTGTATTTGTTGGGGACTAGATACTACCATTTGTAGATTGATACACATTGCTTGTTGTGTATAGCTGTAGAAACATGGTTTATTATAAATTTCCAAATGGCTACGGCCTTTGATCACTGTATACATGCAGAGGTAACATTTAATTTGTTGTTATTACATGTTTGAAACAAAGTGATTCATATTTTTTAAATTTGTTATTCTCCAATCACAACAAAAGTTTATTCATTATGCTTTACATTTAAAGCCGGTATCGTCTGCTTTCTCAGGTTGTGGTGTTTTTATTGAATTTGTAATAAAAATTTAAAAAAGGACCAGACTAATCATAAAAAACTACAGAGCATGTTGTGTTGAAAACTGTCATTTCTAGAAGTACTCCATTGATACCTGACTGAGTTTAAAGGTCATGGATCATAATGCAGACTGATTTTAGTTGTTTAGTTGTGAATAATTCAATTTGAAGGCAGATGAATAAATAACCAGACTGTAATCAAGTCTATTCATTTTACATCTAAACAACATTCAAATGAGATTTTAAAGGTTACTTAACTCACAATGCAGTGCCCTTCAGACTTAATGCAAATCAAATCTCAAGAGCTTTCTTTGTCCTCCGTCACTCCCCTGCAACATGGACTTACACAGAAGCTATGAGAAACAGCAATGGATAAGACCATGAAGAGAGTTCTGGAGAATTATAAGATAAGCCTTTGTGATGGGGTTTGTTATACACTGTTATATTCTGCAGTAGTTGTTTGGTCAACTTCCCAAATAAATCAAAGTTTTGACAGGAGGATCAGGAATTTAATCCACACATGGACAAATAAAGACACAAAAAAGGTGGTTATTGTGGTTGAGATTGACGCTCAAAACCAACGCAACAACGGCGTCTGTGTCACCTAACAGTTGACAACTCTGATATTCATCTTGTTATGAATGCTGTAACATGAACGCAATGTCCCATTGACAATTTAAATAACTGAGTCATTATGAGACTACCATGAAAAAGGAACTTAAGCCATGGACAATGTTGGAGCTTGTTGCAGAACAGTTTCATATGACTAAACCAAACAAATAAAAGGTTTCTGTAAGCTAGAGCGAGTCGCACAAATACGGCAGAAGGGTAGTTGGGTTTTGGTGATGACAATGATACACATTATTTTTCCTCCCAACACTTACACACAGCAGCAGTCAAGCAGGATGTAGCAGAGTTACCTACCACAGGGCCGACAAACCATCTAAAATGGCACAATTACAAACTGGAGTTGCTAGCAATCAGTGGATTTGCCCACAGTGGAGAAGTAAAGGAAGTAATGTATACCTGATCAGTAATTTCCCAGCATTGTCCAACAGCAAGCCAATGTGTCAGTGCTGATTGGAGTGACTGTTAGACAAGGACCAATTGTAAACTGTGAACACATTTATGCAATAAGTAATTTAGCTAACAAACTCAATGATTTTGAGTGCTTTCACACCACTTTCCATTTTCCTGTCTTTTTTTGTCCTTTTACTAATAAAGGGGGTTTCAATGTGAAATCATAACAGTTTGGTACAGAGAAAGACAGAGAGAAGATATTAAAAAAACTACTTTGGCCGACCAGGGCTAGCATGTTAGCCGTTTACTTGGGGATCTAAAGAGATTTCCCCAATCTGCCCGTGGTGCAGTAACTACATCATGAAGTATCGGGAACAAACTATTTCACACAGCAGAATAATTATCTGTGTCTAATTGTGGTGTGCTTGTAGTTGGAAAATTCAATTTCAAAGTAACATCACAAAAGCAACCCGATACACACACACTGCGTTCACACTCAGAAAATCTTTTCATATGAAAGAGGAGAGCACAATTAATGAATTTCCGCATACAGTGACTCAACATATACATACAGTGACTCAACATACACATACAGTGACTCAACATATACATACAGTGACTCAACATATACATACAGTGACTCAACATACACATACAGTGACTCAACATACACATACAGTGACTCAACTCCTCAGATTGTTGACAACAAAACTGTAACAATCTCAAATAATCCATCCTTGTTGTCAATCGCTGGCAATCAATTTTCACACAAAGCAAGTGTTCTGTTTTCCTCTAGCATAACAACTCAGCCACATTAACACATTAGAGCTCCATTTACTCCCGCTGCTGCCCCTCCCCTCCCGCCTCCTAAACCTCTGTGACATGATGCAGCCATTAGAGCTGAGAGAGCGGGAAAACAAATGACACCAGCATTTCAGAAAGCTTTGTTTGTTTTGTCTTATAACTGCATGAGGTCCTGTGCAATGTTGAGCTGCATGCAGGTCATATTAAAGACAAAAAGCTGTGTTATCACCTGCAACAACATTCATGCAGGAAGTCCTCAATGAATACATATACACATTATAGCATTAAGCCTTTTTGCTACCTTTTGAGTCCTTTAGTTGTAAAAAAAAAAAAAAAAAAAAAATTCCAGTGGAGAGAGATTGATGTTGTACTGAATATCAGCACTGCTGTGATTCACCACAGCTGTAGCTAAGAGGCTGCACGCTGAGTGCTGATGAAAATCACAGTGTGCTGATATTCAAAACACCAAGACCTCTGGTGCAATTTTGTCAAACATCTTGTCTCACTTCAACAACGTTTTTAGGAAATGTTTAATGTAAGTATTAAAGGGAAGTTTAGTTTATTAAAATAAAGGCTACAGAGGTCTCAGAGTGAGGGGGATGCCCAGCGAGCACTACAGAGCAGTTTTAGGGGTTCGGTGTCTTGCTTAAGGGCACCTCAGCAGTGCTCAGGAAGTGACTTGAACCAGGGATCCTCCGATTCCCAACCCAGGTCCCGACAGACTGAGCTACTGCCGCCCATCTGTCTCCACCAACACTCAAGGCTGAAGCTGCTTAGTTCTATAGGTCCAGGCTTGACACGTACTCCGTCTGTTGGTCATTTGGTGCTTTTGCAAGTAGATTCAAATGGGTGCAGCCAAAACTTACAGCCTTCACGCTGACCATGTTGTCAGTCCATGATCAGTGTGTTTTCATTCAGATGAGGAATTCCAGTTATTAAGGAGAACATTTTATTTTCGATTGTCCACTGATGAAGGTGAGATTACAATCCTCTTTCACAAAATCACAAGACTTCCCTCTCATGATGCGATGAGTAATAAATCAAAACTTAACTGAATAAACTTCCGCAATCATTTCCTTTCTGTCCCAGACTGATCAGAATTCATGTCAGACAGAATACAAACAGGCACAGGGCGGTTAATGCTGATTAAGTTTGAGAAGAGGTAGTGTGGAGAAATTCAAAATGGCTAAATCTGTCTTGACATGTTTGTGTTTTTGCCTCTAGGTAAAGAGAACTGTGGTAATGTCAGTGCTTGGGTGTTGTGTCCCAAATTAGCAAGAAAAGAAGAATACAGCGGGAAAGGTAAAAGAGCATTATCCAACCTGCATCTTTCCCCCTGTTTGGAAGCTCAAAACCTCCAAAACAGACCAGTCAGCAGCTACAGTATAACAGGATAACTATTCTAGAGCTTTACTACGTCTGGCAGTTTTTTAAGACTTTATCAGGGGACACTCTCAGGTCCCTCTAAGGCCAGCAGCTGTTTAAATCCTACTTGTTGAAAGTTACTTGAAGTGGCTCTGAGGTCTAAAGCAAAGAAGAAATACCAAGACATGTCCCCAGATATTTTCACCCAACACAAATATAGTGGGAAATGATGTGGAAGACATTGTCTGTAATGTTCACACAGTACAAACACCACTGAAAGTACAACGACTTCTAAAAATGATGTCAAAAGCAATTGTCAACTCACAATTTACCGTTCCATTTACATGGTTTTCAATTTCAATGGAGGCTATTAAATCAGTGGTGGCACAATTTGAAACCATTCTATGGCTATTGAAAGCAAGAGGAATAATAGAAGGAAGAAACTCTGATCTTGTTTTTTCCCTCCAATTCAGTTAGCATTACGTATTAGGTGCAGGTTAGAAACCAAAGCTGCCAAGAGAAAATAAGGTTATAACTTTTGTAATTTAATAGAGACTTCCATAAATAGGGATGAAGGTTTTATTAAATCCCAGAGAACATATCTTCTTTTTATCACAAATTTGATCACAGAACCGCAACATGAAATAAAATAATTATATAATAATAATATAATAATAACTTTATTTATATAGCAACTTTTAAAAACACAGGTTTACAAAGTGCTTTGACAAACAGCAAGAACAAAGCAAACTAAACCAAACGCAGAAGAACATTAACAACAGTAAGAACATAACAGATGCAAAATACTAAAAATAATTAAATACAATTCAACAGAAAAGAACCCAAAGTGCACGATACACAACCAGACATATATAACCCGACCATCACAAGAACCATCATAAGAACCATCAGGCAACACAAGAACCCAACAACACGAGCAGAGACCAAGAGGACCAGAGATTTAAAAAAGATGTAAGAAACTAAGAGATAAAAGCAAATAAAAAGGAATAAGAAGGTAAGAGCAGTAAAAGAAATAAAAACAAGTGGTTAAAGGATATAGACTTTATTTGGCATGGACATCACAGATACGATGAACCAGATGCATTGTTTAAGTGTTTCAGCAAACATGCTAGTTCTCAACACTTGTCCAAAGGTATAATCAATAGGAAATGAGAAAATAAAAGTTGTGTTTTTTCATGATTGTTAGATGGTATGGAAAAGTACTTTTATCAGAGACACATTCCTCATGCTTTGTTTCCCTTTGGAGAGCCAATCAATATTCAGGGAAGTTTCCCCAAAGAACTACAATTCTTACTGGGTATTAACCTTTGACTATAGCCAAAAAAACATGCTCAACTCACTTTCAACAAAAACAAAAACGACTGGGTGCTGAATCCCAAAAACATTGTTCAACAAGAAAAAACGATAAGGACAGCACTCCAAATTTTATATTTTAATTGCCAGTCAAACGTTTCGAGCAACGGCTCTTCCTCAGCATGAAAAAAATTGCCTGTTCATGCGCTGAGGAAGAGCCGTGGCTCAAAATGTTCGTGTGGCAAGAAAAATATAAAATTTGGAGTGCTGTCCTTATCGTTTTTCTTATTAACCTTTGACAACATGTTATGGGAAAATCCATCTGGCACAAAAAATGTCACATTTTATATATCAGACTTACAAATACAACAAGTTACAGCAGGATAGACTCATTGTTGGTTTTGGTCTTTCCATGGGTTTGTTGAAAATCATAAAAAAAACATTTGTGGCATCATATGTGCAGGTCACCCTTCTTTGACTTGTCTATACATTTTAGAATAGCTTAGAAGTGGCAGAGCTGTTTGTTCAGAAGAATCCTAGAGAAGAATTGAGTGCAGCGCAAGCAGTCTGCCCGGAGATAAATGATGAGCCCTGCTGATCCCCGACAGTGATCAGAGGCTTCAGGTCAGTGTCAGCTGGCTGCAAGAGTAAGTCTTTCATCCTTTCAGACGCTTCAGGTGGAGACTTCACTGGAAAAAAAAACCCTGCAAGATCCTCACTTTAAAAATCTTCTGTAAAAGCAACATTAGTCTTGGTGAGCAGAAATTAAGGACAGTTTTTGTCTTGCACATTATGCTTTGCTCCTTATTTACTGTTCATCACTCCATGTCTTCCTCACTAAAGCATGTTTAAACTTCTGTAGCAGATATCAGGTTTCTGTGTATAAAACCTTTATATCTTTTTTTTTTTGTCAATACGGAACTGAAATGCAGTCGATTTTGTTGATAATTCCAGTTAAAGCAAACATTTTTACACATACTGTTGGGCTTTTTATGGACTTGGGAGTTATTTTCTTTTAGTTTATCCTTTTTTAAACATGTATACTTGAAGCTCCTGAAGTTGTAAACTGGTTATAAAACAGACACAATTAATAAATATGTATGACCTACTAAAGCGAACAAGAACATCAACACAAAGACTGTCAGGTATTACTTTACTGAAATGTTTAATGTCTTAACCTGCTGCTACAGGACAGGAATCAGACAGAGATTTACAGCCAGCTTAAATAACAAAGCCTTTTTTAAATGTTTTCAGCAGCCAATAATCACAAAGATATACCTGAGTGTTAACAGCAGGGTGAGATGTTGCTTTTTTGTCTGTTGGAAGTGCAACACTGTCTGTGCTGAACCTTGATACAAACAAACAAAAAGACAAAATTACGCCTTTTACTTGGTGTCTAAAGCACACACAACAACTTAGGAGCCGTATTCACTAAGCCTCCTGAATACTCCTATTCACTCGTAGAGACAAAATCTAAATCTATGGTTACCTCCACAGGTGTATCCAATCTCTAATTAAGGCCCTAATGTAACAATCAGCATGAGAAGAAGCTGCTGCACAAGTTGGCATGTGATTTCAAACATTTTGTTGGCTGTATACTTTTAAAGTATACGTCTTCAAATGAATCACACAAAGATGTTCATTTCGTAGTGTTCATAATTACACAGAGTCTGACTAGTTCTATTATTTTTCTCAATTCTTTTGCATCAACCAATCACTGCTTCTGAAAAAACGTGTCAACGGGGTCAACTCACTAAGTTAAATGTTTCTGTCTCTTCCTTTCTGAGAGTTGTTGTGAAGATGTCCCTAAATCACTCCTAGGCTAAAAAAACCTCCTTGCTAAGACTTTTTTAGGCTATGTTATGAGGTCTCTGAGAGGTTCTCAGAATGTTTGTGAATACTTACCCGTGTATGTAATAGAATAAAGGAAGCAGTTTTTCTTCTTCCACTCTGAAGGAGTTGTTAAACACTAAAGCATGTACAATTCATAATGGCTGGACCTACGCTCATTAAGTCTACCGTGCAATAATAACAGTATGTTAAATCACTTCACACTCATTAGAAAAACAAATCATGTGATGGATAACCTGAAGATAATGATCACTGTGGCTGAGGAATTAGCCAAAAGCAACATCTGATGATTAAATTACATTGGAGGAACATATCTGCATGCAGAGTACAACAGTGTACTGCATCTTCATTACTGCATTATGTTTAACAGATTGTATTACATGTAGGTTCAAATGTATGCACACTGCATTTTCAGGAAGATGACAAGAGTGAGTTATTGTCAACATTATGTTTATTAATAAGGCAACTGTTGTATTTATGTATAAAAGTAAAAGTCTTTCATAAAAAGAAAAAGGGAGCAAACCTGTGATATAAAAGTGACAAAACGAACAGAAGAGGTAAATGAAGAGACAGGAGAGTATATTAAAGATAAAAGTAGATGCTGGAACAATTGATGAGCCCAGATTAGCACCTCCAACACCTCTCAAGGCTTCAAGAAAACATCTGTTGATGTGAAGTTGATCTGTGGTTCAGTAGAGGAGCATCCAGGCACTTGTGAAAGCAGAGTGAGAACACAAAAAAAGAAATGCATTTCACATTTCAGTCTGCTGAGAGCAAAACCCTTGTCACTGTCCAAGGTACTGTAATTACTCTGAGAGCTGCAGGCGCAGAGGGGAGAAGCTTTCCCTCGTCTCAAGTTAAAAGAAAATAAAAAAAACATTTGAGAAATGTACAAGCCTTTGTTTTTAGAGTAAAGATGTCAGTGAGATGTTACCTCAAGGGCAATTCCCTTTACTTCTTGTTCAAACCATGCAACCAAAATCATTGTTAACTGTCTATTTATGTTAGGTATCAGAAATATACCAAGTTAAGGACCCAGATGCAAGCAAAGATATAATTAATGAAAAAAGGAAAACAAAATGCTTGCTAATGACACACACATAATGAAAACACAAAAACTCCAATGGAAAACATCTAAGTCTAACAAAGGGGGAAAAAAAGATGAGCCACCAAACGAAAGCTTACTTTCCAAGGCCGGGGGAAATGAAGTCAAACAGAAACAAAAAGGTCCAAACGGACAGAAAGGAAGTATGCCGCCTGGCACAAACTAACATGAGAGACCCCACACATGATGACAAATAATGACAGATGTAATAGTTTTGTTCTTATAGTGTCTGTGTGATATGCAATGAGATGACCAAAGATCATAATCTCGCTCAGTCAACCGCTACTTGTGAGATGAAAGAGGGGAAAGAGCAATTTCTCAATCATTTAGACTTTATAATAATGAAACCTGCACCAGCTCAGAGTTCACTTCTGAAAATTCACCTCCAGAGTTTTCTGTATTGTGTGTTGGCAAATCTGTAAAGACTTACTCAATGTGAGGATCAAAACTACAAAGGCATTGCATTTCAAGGAAAATGAATTTCCTTAGAAAAGGAATGAGAACTGATTGGGTCATTTTTCTGCAGAAAATGTCAAGCTGTAGATTTGCACAAAGATCAGTTTGAGCACTCACAGAGACGAGGAAGGAGTTATCTGATATACTACACTAAACTATTAATTCCCTCTAGGCTGCATGGTGGGAGGTCTCCAGGGTGCTCTTATCAGACACGAAAAATGATTTGCCCTAATCTTTTAAACTTTTACTGGAATTATTTCTGTATAGTTAACACATGCAAGGAGTGTCTTTGATGAACGATTGGCTTTTAGTGATTTCTGTTTTTGTACCCATACATATAAAAACACATTTTTGAATATCCCCCTCTGACTCAACACTGCCCCCACTGTTCATGTGTTAACTGGAGGATGTGTACAGGTGGCGTACCAAACAGACACAGACAGCCGACATTTGCACGCAAAGGTAAAGCAAGTATATCTCCCACTATGGGGGGAAATCCTGGCTGGAGAGACTTTGGCAGCTGATGTGATGAAAAGCAGAGTCATTTGGCAATACACAAGTGACATTTTGTAGTGTGACCAATTTATCTCAAATATGTTTCATAATAAAATCTCTGTGAAATTACATAAGAACATAAAGCACATAAGTCTGAGAAAAACTATTCAGTTTTGTTGATAAAACGAAGCTCTTAAACAAGATAGTAAGAACACTGCTTCTTGTGGTGAATACACAATACACAGTGAAGTCCTATTACTTCACCCCCAGCCCCCTAACCCCGGGAAGGGGAAGACAATAACAACATTTCAGTCCAACTATCTGCCTCACAGAAAAATGCTTCTTTTTGAAGAAAAAAAAGAAGATATTTTTAGTTTTGAAGCTATCTTCCACTGTAAGGATGTGAGAAAGGAACAAAGGGGGTAATGGTGCTGACAAAGGAGTTTCTTTTCACACAAAGGTGAGAAATGTTCCAATAATGCAGCCGCTGTGATTAGCGAGACCTTTGTTGAGTCCCTGCGATGCTATCAGACCTGTTAAAGGCAGACAAAGATCCGATGTTGTACTCACATGGGACTTCTTCAGGAGGGAAACACAATTATAGGATTTTATAAGGTAGGAGAGTGTGTGTGTATGTGTGGGCATGTGTTTGTTGTAAACTTGTTTATTGAGTGTAGAGTTATACATGCTTCTGCAATAACACCTAACCCTCTATTTTTTATTGCAGCTGTTGGGACTTTCATCATGTTTTTGGTTAATTTTCCCCAACTTTTTGCTTTTAATAAGGTGTCTGAGGCAGTGTGACTTTCACTTTGTAAAAATGTACCAGAATACAAAATCTCAGTCATAGAGGTAATACAAGTGCAGGTTTTCAGGTAACAAAATAATTTCTTGCAACGTCAGTACAAAATGCAGCAAGTTGAATATTAACAAATTGTGATCCTATGTTATGGAGCATTCCATAAATGTAGATTTTTGATAGATGATAGAGATCCGAGAGGAAGATGAGAGTAAGAGATCCTCTCGCTCAGGAGTCTATGTTTATGTAAAAATATGTAAATAATTTATTTCACTAAAAGTACTTAAAATGTCTCAAACTAATTTGTGAATTAAACTTGTTTTTTCCTATTTAAAGTTAAAGAAAACTGAATGTTTACATTTTATATTTCTTTGATATGTTTGGACTTAAGAAGGGAAGTTTCATGTTTTTTTCCTTTGTGTAATCATGCTGCTAGAGTCTCATTCACTCCAGGGGAGGTGAGATTAATTACAACTAGAGTCAATCTGGCACTGATTGAAGCTCCTCTCTGATTGGCCCTAGAACACCGGTAACCTGGTATTTAATGAGATCAGCAGGCTGGTTGGTGTGTTGTTCTGTTTTTTTTTTTTTTTTGAGAAGGCTGTGAGGAGAGCCAGTTTTTCTGTTTATATACACTTTGGTTTTAATGGACAAGTCTGTAATCAGGTTGTCTTGCTGTTTTTAACTCACACTGCCTGCTATCCAGAAGTACAACATCCTCTGTTGAAAAAGCTCAGGGGAGGAGATGTAGTTAAAGGACAATATTAGGAACCTTTGAAAGTCATTAATCACTAACTGCTGGCTACACCAGAATGCCCAAAAGTTAGCTGTTACTCCATTAAGCTAAATATCGTCATCAGATGTTAGCCAGTGGGTTTAAAGAACAGACTCACTGCAACCATTAATCTGCCAGTGAAACCTCTTTGTTAAATTTTCTTGATTCTGAGAAATTCTCTAGGTTGTTCTACAGCAGAAGTTGTTGTACAGTTTTTGTGTACATACAGTATTTATTTATTAGGACTAAATTTATGTGAATAAAGTTTCAAAAGCTAATTATTTATCTGGTAACTTTTTTCCACAAGTGTATATTTAAAACCACTATAATAAGCGGTAAACAAAGCTCCTGTATTTTTTTTCTGAATCTATTATTTTTACGAATGTTTTGGTGGGTAGTTAGAGTTGATGCTATGTCAGTTGTATCCATGTTTAAAAGGAACATTTACATATCTTCTTTAGGTACTGCCTCATCTCATTTCTCCTGGAAGACAGTCATTCTGTTGGAAATGTTCACTCTTCATACTCAACACCCCCTATGTGTGCAAATCTTGATCCACTCCACCCCATAATTAACCCTATTTCTATGTAACCTTTAAGTTCTGGAAAAGAGTTCAGAGTTCTTTCCTTTGTGGAAACCTATGAGAAGTTCGATATAGTATAAGTGCCTGCCTTTTCTGTACAGTCCCTGATTGCAAATTCTGCAAGTGTTGTAATCAATTGTTATGTTGCAGAAGACAAAATGTCCTAAAACATCCCTGATATTTTATGCCATAACCACAACACCAGTGCATCCACTGCATATAAATAGCATCATTTCATGCCAACCATCATTACACCAGCATCATTAAACACTGCCTCAGTCAATCAGACCTCTGCACAGAGCCTCAGGCCCGGGTTCATCCAGCCACAGTGGTTACACTTCCAAGCCTGCAGCTGTCTGAGGTATGCTGAGGGATATTTTTGTCCCCGCAGGACCATAATGTAGCTCTATAGCTAATCAAAAGAAACTGAAAATGTTTATTTTATTGTACAACAGAGCTGCCAACGTAAGGCTATCCAAAACTTTGATAGAATAGATAACCAACACATAGTAGATATGCTAATTATTGCTTTCTATTAATGGCTTATATGTACAACAGAGGAAGGTTTTTTGGTAGTTTTTTAAGCTAGCTGGTGAGTAAGTGCATTCATACACCTATGCGTTGTCTATCGCTCTTGTGCTTTTTGGTTTTGCAAAGATTGTTAAAGATACCAAAACTATTTTCATTATTAATATCTCATTCACACTGCATGTGGAGAAAGTTTGACAGACCACGTCTACCTACAGTAGCTTATCTATGAGTCCTAAGTTGCTGATTTACGAGGATAATTTAGCAAATGGACAAAACAATCAATACCTTACAAGTCACATCACTCTTGTTCTCGACACACATTACATTGCTTGTTGGAGGGTTTATTTTCCAAGCGTCTCACAGCTTAGAGCATATAAAATCACAGTCATATCTTGTGCAAAGCCTGTCTGGACGATTTTAAACTCCTCTGAGAACTTGGGGCAGTTTGAGTCCTGTGTTGTAATTCTCATAAAAATCTTAGATTAGGCTCTACAGCTTGATATGCCTCAACCTTGCAAGATTGCATTTCACTCTCTCATGAATTGGACGTTTTCCTTTGCCATCACTCAAACCGTGGCAGATGGGAAGTGTAGTCATCAGCATGCGATGCCTAAGCTCGGCTGATGTATTCTGAGGCGGGATGTTACTATAATCGGACCTAATGGAAACAGATGTTGTGTTCCATGAGACATGGCATCTCTAGCACAGCGTGATGGCTGCCAGGCGTCAGATTCATGAGACTTCTTGCTGCTTTTCATCTCCACACTCACTTCACATCAGAAATACTATTTTGTGAGTAATGTCGTAAATAACATCCCTCTTTAACTGAGCCAAAGTGCAAAACCAGACAGGATCCACAGATATATCACATCTTCAAATCCAAGCAGATATTTCATGAGCGTTTTTCTGTTTCCTTTCTCTGCAGTTGCAAAAACACAAAAGGAGAGAAACAAATGGCCTTTTCCCTCAATTGCCCAGACATAGCTGAACACAAAATTATCTCTGAAAGCCAGGGGGGAGGCAAAACAATATCCTGACAAGTGCAAAAACAGTTGTGCAAAATAGAGGGTGTTCAGAAACAAAGAATATTATTATGCATAGCCACTGTGTTGCTAGGAAACTCTAATTGGAAGTAATTTTGCACTCTGTCCTAATAAAGCTAATGTAAGTAGAGGTATCATATCGTTGCCTGGCACATTTCTGTCTCTATTAGTGTGGGTCTGTGGAAGAAGGGTGTGTCTTTGATTCCTTTTAGCTTGCTCTATTGTTAGCAAATGTGCAGCCTCTGAAAAGCTTCCTCTAAATGCAGCAACAGAAGTGAGGATGGCGGTCCAGACAACAGTGCCATCATACCGATGACATTCTGACTCGGTCACGAATCATAAATAAGGGAGGATCGGCGAGATGGAATCCATTATCCCCTCCTCTCCAAGCACTCAGAGCGCTTGTCAATGCCTCGTGAAGACATCTCACAATCAATGGGCTTTAATGGTGTCCATTTTCCCTCTCTTTTTCCCCTCAATAAGGAGGAGAAAATGTCTCAAGCTCAATCGACACTAATAACATTGAAAAGGGCGCAAGACATAAAGTACAAGTGGCTGAGCTGGCTTCATTTGAACAGTGAAAGAAGTGAAGGTTCATATGTTTAACTGCAATTAACAACGATGTTGTTGCTAGAGCTGCGACGGTATGTCACACTGTAAGTTTAAGATGGAAACATTTATAGATTTCTTTGGTCAAGTTTTTACTGCTAAAATGTTGGCCATGAAAAACAGCCAACCTAGAGAGGTTAATCAAGCACAGAGGAACACAAATTAGTAATCTGTTTGCAACTGGAAAAATGTTACTCTTCTTTTTTTTTCTCAATCGTATCCTGAAACTGAGAATATCCTGAATATTATTACAATCTGTGGCTGCTACATATTTAGCTTCCTTCGACAGATACAGTAGTTGCTAACTAGCATGTTAGCTAGTAAATTGCACTTCCTGAGCCCAACTGATATTGAACTTTTGTAGCCAGCAACACGCATGAGCTTTTACAAGCTAACTTTTTATTTTCCTTTACTCAAAAATTGCACATTTAGAAAAAAAATGTTTGTAATAAATGGGACATTTCATATTTGGAAAACCCAATTCCCTGGACTTTCTGGTCACTATGTCAATATCAATAGCTGAACTGATTCTTTGGCATTTTGATGCTTTGATAGGTCTTCTGACAGAGTATTTTCACTTGTATATCCCTTACCCATGTATCTCTGAAAAAAGGAAACTTTTGTATTACAATTTACCCTAAATTAAAAAAAGGGTTTTCTGGGGATTTTTAGAAATACAACATAAGTTTAGCATGTGTGTTGCTGAGGCCAAGCTCAATGACGTTATTTATTTGAATCACAGCAATAATTAATTCGATCTAATCGCCTCCGTTGCTGGTGATGCATCAGTTGTTAACCTTACAATAATGTGCCCTGTGGCTGGTTACATTGCACAAATTTCATTTGAAATTGTTAAATAATGACATTAATTTCTAACGGCATGCTTGGAGCAGTCCATTTAAACCACACCATGAACAGCATTATTCTGGTAAAAAAAAGAAAAAAAACAGTCTTGACTGAGGCTCTTTTTAAGCTACATTACTTTTTGTTTGTCAATTCATCAAAGTCAGATGTTGTGTCTAAGATAATTCATAGACTGTAAAAAGATGGACCCCATTATAGCTCACCAAGCCAAAATATTTGGCTGGCAGCATAGGTCGTAAAGCTGCCTCCTTAATGTTAACAGATTGGACATAGGATTCTATCATGATAGCTGGTTCGTACCATGCTGGTTTAAGTTAAATTAGGTATTTCATTCTGTAAAAAGGGGTGTAATGCTTGACAGCTCTGCACCAACAAAGGGGAGATGAATTAAAAGCAGGCAGTGTCTTCCTTATGCCTCCCTGCTTTCTGCAAGGTAAGACTCAATCTATCTTTCAAAGTAGGAGCCTCTCCTGTGGTGATGGAGCAATTTGCAGAGCCCTGTGAAGACAAACATTACATGACAAACTTACTCTGAATAGCTATTGAAAAGAATGGCATGTCCATCTTTCAATTAATCAAAACCCCCTTCAACTTTCCACCATGTTTCTCTTCATCTCCTCTGAATAAAATGTACAGAAAGCTGAGACACCTCTAGTGAGGTAGCACAGGAATCAATGTTTTGACTCCTTTGAGGACAATTGTGTGGAGAGAAAGAGATGGCTCACTAAATTTCACCCTTTTCTTATTAAATCTTAACAGCAGAAGAGCGATCTCATTTTTCAAACTGGACCCCAAAGTCAGTGTGAAGGTTGTTGCTCAGAGCTGAGAGAATATTAGAAGATGCAGGCCTTTTTTTTTGAAACAGCAAAATCATAATGGAATAGACCAAGAGGCTGTCTACAATAACAACATGAATAGAAAATAAGCATCAGATGTGTCATTCTAGATCTATACAATAGCTTACTCTATCCTATGAGTGACATGAATCTCCAAACATGCAGTGACCTTGAAGACACAAAAAGACAAGGTCATTTTGGACCGACTTTTATTGAGAGCTTGTAATTGTCTCCAGGAGTGTGTCTCACTCTGCATATCAATTTGGAAAGCATGACACACAGTGTCACAAAAGCCACAGTGCTGGAATCCATGCAAACAGAATACATACATTTCATCACACTTGTATTTTTCCACTTATTTCAGCTTTGCTTTTGTTACCTTCTACACTATTAAAATATTCATGTCAAGTCGATGGTGTGGCTGTCTCACAAACTATCTCATTTTCTATCTATTCATTGAGTTATTATAGGGATGAAGCTGATTGGTTGAAGTGCATGCTGTTAAACTAAAGCATGTGTGAAAGTAGAGTCAGTGCCATGCTTTTACTTGTGGAAGCCAGGCTACCTTTCTTTCTTTAGTTCTTTCTTTCTTTCTTTCTTTCACACTGCAGAGGGTTAAAAAAAAAGATACCCAGCAGGGTGATATCTGCACTTCTCTACTTCTTGTAGAGAGTTCAACTGCAAGTGTGCATAATGACAGAGAGAAACTCTCTCTTGGGGTGTTCTTCTTTGACATTTCCTGCCACTTCTGTGCCATTCCTCACACAAATCACCTGTATGTCAAGGACAGAGCCATTATGACCACTGCTTTTGTCATGTCTTGTGTTCATCCAAAACTGGATTACTATGTATGGAAAAGGACAGGAGAACAGGATGTTACTGCCTGTGGACATCCATACAGTAAGTACAGGGCAGGTTTAGGGTGAGGTTTTAAAGGCGAACAGGTCACAGCAGTAACATCTTGATGAGTGCTTTATTGGGGAATCAATAACTCCCTTTCTGAATCCCCCTCTGTCACATCTTCTTGGTCCATCTGGTTGAGGCAGATGCTGTTCACCTATGAGTGTGTTTACATGGACTTGAGTATGCCAGTTATGAGCCTTATCCTGGTTTGCATCAGATTTGGGATATGGCGTTTGCATTCATGTTTCTTCAGTACTTTCAAACATGATCTGACTTGTTCCACCATACATGTTGGGAAACCAGCATCCTGTAGACTGCCACAGACTTGAATTGGTCAGAATTGTGATGCTTTTTCCTATCTAAACTTCCAACTATATTGAATTATTTCATTACCAAAATACAAAATTCAGTTTGTCAGTCGCGCCTCATGGCCACAGCCATGTTTGTTTTGCTGATAGGTCACTTGGCTGAGACTGAGGCTGTGCAGGTAGTCTACATCTGTTATAAACCAGGGTAAGGGTCCCGTTTTCTTTCGGAGTTCAGGTAGCAAAATCGTGTTTCTCAAAATCGGGACAAGGGCATATCCTGGTTTCTGAAATCAGGATAAAATGTTTACATGCGCAATAACGGGATACTTAAAAAAAACATGATCAAAAGTGGGATATTCATGTAACCATGTAACCACTGGTTCTGCTTGAGGCTTCTGCCTGTTACAAAGTTTTTCCTTGACAATGTCTCAAAATGCTTCCTTGTTGGCTGACTAATGTTAAGTCTATGTAAAGAATACTACTAAGAGTACAATCTACACCTGCTCTGTCTGTAAAGTGTCACACTATGACTTTGTCATAATATAACTTTTTTTACAACAATAAATTGTGGCTATTTAATAAAAATGCACAGATTAATGTATTAATATAATAATATTATATAAAGTAGATTGCAGTTGACATGACCCATTTGAAGTTAAAAAAAGTTCCTTTTATTTTAGTTATAATTTTTTTTTTCTTTAGCCTTTATTTATCCAGGAAAGTCCCATTGAGATTAAAAACCTCTTTTTCAAGGGAGTCCTGGCGAAGAGGCAGCAAAAGTTACACAGTCACACTCACAACATACAGACAGCAATTAAAATTATAAAAAACAATTAGCAATTAAAATCATAAAAAAACAGTTACAAGTAAAGGAGGTCGTCTCATGTGCTCTCAGCCTGGATTTAAAAGCATTCAAAGAAATCAGTTCAGTTATTTTCCAGTCTTTTTGCAGCATGTTCCATGTAGAAGGAGCAGACTAGACGAAAGCCCCTTTTCCCAGCTCTGTGCGGGCAAATGGAACAGACAGCCCTAGCATATGAAAAATACACATTTTGACTGAGCTGGGAGAAAATATATATATATATATATATATATATATATATATATAGTTTAACGATTGTTGTGTCTCATAGTTTGTGTTTGATGATAGTATTTAAATCTTCAACTGTGGAAGTAACTCAAAAGTCAAACTGAGGTCATACGATTTTACTGTCAATTTTTCTTTCGCTTAATTTATTCATTGCTCTCAAACCATTCAATGGTGGTCAAAATATACTAGTCGGGATATATCCTGGAGTATTTTATAATGTGGTGTTCTTGTGAACTTTCAGCCCATGAATGTAAATGTTACCTGTTATAAAACTGCATCCCTTAAAACTGTGGGAAAGGCTGCGAGGCTGCAATTCATGCTTCAAGAGCTTAGAGCGCTAAACATAGACACTGTTTGGAGGAGACTATCGTCATTAGGCAATTCTCTTTGAATTAGCAGAAGAGCTGTGAGAGCAAACACAGAAGTTTAGTTTGTAGGAGCAGAACTTTTCCTGGATTTAATAAGTTGGGAAAAGACACAACAACAACAACAACAACAACATAAGAGGTGCTAGACACTATATTCACACAGCAGCCATTTCCTCTGACATCACACTCTGGATTGGAAGCTCTAAGGTTGATATAACACATACTGTTGTGGTTATGGTATCTTTAATTTCACCTGGTTTCTGAAAGTGTGATGTGTGCTGTGACTGTGCAAAGCAACTGTTATTAATTATTTATGTTGTGTTGTGAAATCAGCTGCTGGCCTGACACCATTTGTTGACCTGACATTTATGATTCAGAACGATCTGAACTATGAACCATGTGTTGAACAGTGCACACAGCAGAATGTTATCACTCTGAAGATCAATATTTAAATGACCTGACATGGGAGAGGAGACGCTGTATAAGACTAACACGAACACATCATTGTAAGACAGATTGACTCGGCTTTGTTACTTACAATAAAGTCTACATATCCACAAATACTGCCTATATTTGCTTTATTGATTCTCTATGTGGCCTTTGAAACCCACCACATTGTCTCGGTTGCAGATCGTACAAGTAAAGATAATCTGATTTATTATAATTCCAAAGTCTCCCCCCAATGTTTCAGCAACTGAAAGAGGCAGATGGTGAAAATTTGGCAGTTATCAATATTTAGTTATACAACATAAACATTGGCTAGCTTTTAACAATAGCTTACATTAGCATTCAACTTCCGAGTAAATATACCTGTTAACTAATGTTAGAACTGATAATGTATAAAAGTTATAAACAGTAGCTGTTGTCTGATGGTATCTAATGAGAAATCATATATCTTGAAACATGGCTACAGTAAGCTTAATGTTGCTTGCTCTTACTTCACTTTAGCTATAAACATAACTATTAGCAAGGACTCAATTTCTACAGTGATATTACAAAAATAAGATTCACTACTGGTGAAAGTCTACTCCACATATCACATTTTAAATGTAATAGTTGGTTGCTCACACTCTGGCCTTTGTGATGGGTGTTTATTTAGATTTCTTCTGCTCTATGTTTTTCTGCGTTGGTGTGAAACATTAAAACAGCAGCGAAACAGAATAGTCCTGAGCATAAATAACACATACGATGACCTGATTTTGTAATGAGATGACAACATGAATGTTTAAAAAGATTAATATTACCAAATGGTCCAGTGAGGCTGCATATCAATTTTTTAACCCGGGGTCAAATATCGAGAGTCAAATTTGGAGCTTGCGCTGTAAATGAATTCCTCTCCCTGTGGAAACCTGCTAGAGAGCGATAAACTGGAGCAACAGGCACACATACATGCACACACACACACATACATACACAGCAGGGTCTTGCAGGGTAGTCAAGAGGCTACCATGCTCTCTTCAGACCACCAGAGGCAAATCCAAGTCTGGCTGGATCCCTCGTTTTCCACCAGATAGTGCAGTGCGAGAGGCAGCTCTCCGCCTGGAGCCGTGCATGGAAGTGCTAACATGCAGTGGAGCGAATGCTCAATTTAGGGAGAAGAGGATGAAAGAGGAAGTTCTGTGCTAACCAAGGCTGCTGGGAGATCGCATGGGGGATATATATTGACGCCCTGGGTGACTTTTTATGCATACAAGCAATAACCAACAACCAGGAGTATAACAGCTCTACTGAGACTTAAAAACAAACCAAAACCACAACCAGAGCTGAGAGCCTGATCCTTTCGTTGTGAGCATGGTGAGCATCAGCAGGTGTTTTACACACTCTGATGGACAGACATAAAGCATGATGAGGAATTAAATTATCACTAGAGGGCTATCTACATGCATAAGTGCTCCCAGTGGCTTGCTTGCTTACTCAGCATATTGATTTAAGACACAATCAACAGCCACCTGCAGTGAGAGCTTTAGATCTATAGAACCCAAAGAGCTTCATATTGATCATTGGACAGACAACAATGTGAAGAAAGGAGGGTGAGGGCCGCTGTTTGTTGCATATGGGTCATTGACACACAACCTTATGCAGCACGTTGAAGACAGTGGGAGAATGACCACTGCACTGTCTCTTTGTTGTCATTTTGCATCTATGTGGTCATTTTAAATCTCTTTGTAGTTGTTTGCTCCTTTGTTTCATGTTTTGCCTCTCTTCCTTTTTTTGTGATTGTTTACCTCTCCTTTTTGTCTTTAAGTGTATTTCTTTATAATTGTTTTCTCTCTGTTGCTGTTTCTCTCTCCCCCCCATTATTTTTAGGCAACATCTTGTCATTTGTTATCGCTTTGTGGAATTATTTTTGTTGTTGTTTTTGGTTTGCATCTCTTTGTGGTTATTTTGCATAAATTAGTGCTTGTTTAGAACCCTTGAATCGTTTTGTCTCTCTATTTGGTATTTGTGTTTCTTGTTTTGCATCTCGTTGTTATTTTTGCCTCTCTTTGTGTCTTCTCTTTCACTATCTTTGAGTTATTTTTTAGTTGTTTCGTTGCATTTTTTTTTCAACAAACAATCTCAAGTCACTTTTCATAAAAGTTCTGATCAGGGGCCATTTAAGACTTTTTTAGTTATTCATCCATGATGTGATTTATAACCATGTAAGTCTTGTAATTGGGGTCACCAAGGGGTATCAGTCTCTATACTCTTTGACCAATCCTGCTTCTCTTACAATTCTGTCTCTAGCTCCTGTATCCAGATCAGTTTAAATTGCCCCCGGTGTGTGGTCAAACACAGTGGTTAGCTATAGACTGATGCCAAGACAACTCACATCAAGTACCTCAGTGTCTGTTATTCTAGCCTCAACAAAAAGCCAGACAGGGGGTACAATCAAGGCTCAGACTGGTATCACATTCACTATCAGCTCATTTCATGCCTTCGCAGGAGACCAAGCAATCACACCTGATGGCTTCTGCACAACAAGCCTTTTGAGATGAGCCCTGCATTTTGTGCAGCATAGGAAAACAGTAATTGCCCTCCTTGTCAGGCTGTGTCATTAAGTCAGGCGAAGTGAAACATGCCATCCGGTTAAAGTGATAGGACACATAAGAAGGAAGAGGCAAGAGGCAGTCTGCTCGGCAGGAGGAGACCTGCGCTGAATGCCAAATAATTCAGGTGTTTACAAAGCTGAGGGACGGATGAGAGCACCTGCAGGTGAGGCGTGGAACTTTAAGCTGACTCGGTCAGGTTTATTGAAGAGAAGCTGGCAAAATAATGTGGTGTAGAAAACAGCCTCCTACAGAAATGGTCACTGTGCACAGCGGGGAAAATAAAGAGTAATTCAATGATTTTCTGAAACCTATTAGGCTATATGAATGAATGACTGAGTTAAGATATTATGAGCATGTCAGAGTATCATAATCCACATATTCTTAAAAATGTACGGCTGATTCTTTAAAAACTGTCATCTGTATACTGTGTGTCTTTAAAGCAGAGGAACAGAACAAAAAAGTAGAAAAATAAAATAAAATTGGCAACCACAAAAAAAAACTCTAGCTAGTGTAGCCTATGCTAGCAGGTTATCCCCAAGCTACAGATAGCATCTTCCTGGCAAACGTCATTGCGCATTTAACAGCCACAAAGCAGCTATTTTCCAGTTATTAAACACAGCTGCATTAGTGTGGATATTAGACCTACATTTATAAGGTCAGAGAACAACTTCAACTGAAGCTTGCTAGCACTTGCTAGCTTGACTAAAACAGCTGTGTGACGTGAGCAGTAGCCTATTACAACAGAAGGTGGTAGGCTACCTGTTAATTTCCTTTCCTACTTTTATTTTGTCTGAAATATAAAAACTCCCTTTCTCTTCGACACCGCCCTAAAGTTCTATTTTACCCAGTGTAATATATTCCAATATTGATTAGAAATGGGTGATTCCAATACATTAAGTCAATGGTTCTGTTCTTTTCTTAAGCACTTTCTTCAGGTCCAAATTAAAGGTCCCATATTATGCTTTTTCTGGTTTTATATGCCCTTAAGTGTGTTTTCCAAGAGTCCTGTGCATGTTTAGGCACATTTTGCAAAAATTCCAAGTCCGCGGAAACGCGGCTTCTCCTACGTCCTCCAGTTAGCTGTAGCATTAGCTGCATGTAACGCTCGGTTCTAGACCCCCTCGAAAGAAAATTGTCAGTCCCACGTCATTGTCAGTGTGAGATCACTGATCTAAGCCCATTGGCTCGTTGTGGCAAGCCCAGCAGCTCATGTTGAAATTTCCGAGACGCGTGCTGAGCAATTGACCAATAATGACCGAGCGGATCGGCAGACCAATCAGAGCAGACTTGGCCCATGTGGGGTCTAACAGTGTGGGCTCAACAAAGTGTAGCTGACGGACTCAGAGCGTAGAGGGAGCAAGGAGGAGCAGTACATGAAAACATACACTTTTTTCGGACTTTAGCTATTGTGAACATACAAAAGTAGGTACATAGATCAAATATACGAACCCCAAAAAGGGCACAATATGGGCTCTTTAAACGTTGCCAATAGCTTACTGCCAATATAATTTTCAAAAGTGCACTTTCTGTTTAGTGCTAAAAACTACATTCTTGCACGCTAGCAAACTAAATAAAGGTGAACTATACTACTGTTAGCATGATATAACAAAGCATAACAGGTGATGAATTCAAGAGTGTCAAGTTCATTCTAGATTTAATTTTGCTTTTATGACTAGTTTAATCCAAATGAATTACTTAAAAAAAAAAAAAAACCCTTTCATCAAATTATTAAAACAAATAACATTTTTAATAAAATGGAACACAGTACAAATCAACTGTCAACTTAATGCTCCACATACAGCTGAACTTCTGCAGATCATTCACATATGGAGAATATCACATAAAATAAGAAAAAAATAACATCAAATCCTCAAAATACATTTTTTTTTTTAAAAAGAAATTCATACATAGGAATTTTGAACAAATTATCAGGACAAACCATCAGCACAGAGAGCAGCCTCTATTCCTCGATGACAGTGCAAGAGACTTATTCTTTTTGGAACGGTTACTTCTTCAGTGAAGGGATTCATGATGTACAGCCACGCCTGCTGCTCATTCTCATCATTTCCTAAGTGCCTTTGAAATCAGTGAGACAGTCTTGAAAATGTTCAGGAAAAATAACTTAACCATAAATGTAAATAAGACGGGATGATGTAGAAAACAGATGTGTTGAAAACTGCAAGAGACAAAAAATAAGGAATCAAAGCAGGCTTCTTTAATACCAGTAACTGCCTTCACAAACATGCCACATAGTGACAGATAATGCTGGAAAACAGTAGTAATTGGTTTATGTGGGAAAATTGATTCAATCTGATGGGACTGTGTATGCTTGTGTTGTGGGGGATGATTTGTGGGATAGATGTTAAAGAATAAGAGGCCACATGTTAAACTCAACAGAGAAGCACCAAATAGGGGAACAGGGGCTAAACAACAGGGTGGATGGATAGACCAATGAACAGATGGTAATTGGGCGGGAAGGGGTGGGGTAATGTTTCACGCAGCCGACCGTCGACGGATGACAAACGCTCCCCTTTGCAGCTGTCCCAGGTAGATCCTCATCTTTGTACTGTCGCTCGTCTTCCTCACCCAAATCTTGAGAACAAACAGATACAATCACTTGATATAGACATTAGTACAGAGGAGATACAGTTCAATTTTCCCTCCTGATGCTGATTATTTTGAGATACCATAATGAATGTTAACAGAGATGTGTAATGCATCGGATAAAAGAGGAGGATTTCACCTCTTCATCTCGGATAATCCAGAATTCCGGATTATCTAGAAGAATCACATCACTGATACATATTATTAATATTCTTCTTTAGCAGCTTATCTAATGGATTTGGTATGCTAGCATTGTTGTACAGCCTGGCTCAGGTTAAAGCTGTCGTAATACATGAACATATATGAACATATATGAACATATAAATACAGATCAAGTACAACATAACACTTTTCTTTAATGTATTGAGAAAAGTCACAAATAATCAACTAATAAACTAAATTTTGGTTTAAACAAGATTAAAAGACAAATCCCTCTTTACCTTTCTCTCATTGGTGATCAGGCAATGAGGCAATTTAACCAGCAGGGGGCATTATTCACCCTTACTATATGGCTAAAAAAAAAATTGCAGCTTTGCATTTTTCACAATGTAGTAAAACTGGTGGGATTTTTTGTGATAAATGTTGTAAAATTGCTAGCTCTGACTAATGGTTTATCCTATGCTAGCACCACACAGGCAGGTTGCCATTTCATGTGATAAATTGCCTTAAATCCATTGTTTTTCTACCTTTATAAGCAGTAGTTTTGTCTTAAAGCTGTAATAAATTCATGGTGGCAGCACAGTGAAACTTGTTCTTGATGGGGACAAGACTGAAATTCCAGCAGAACAAGCTGTTTTTTTTTCCAAGACTAAAAAGTCATGTAATCTTTAATCTCTGCATAGACTAATTCATTAGTGATACCATGCTTTGTAGGCAATTCAAAGGCTCCCATAAGTTATTGTGACTGCAAGGAAATTTAATAAAACTAATAATGACTAAGTAACAGAGAGAAGCAATTACCTAATACATTGCTTATGTTTGTCTATGAATGTTTGAGCAAATGTTACTCGGACGGAAGTACATTGTTCATTTGTTGGAAACCATTTTCAGCTGTTGCTCAATACACATTTGGTGCTCTGGGGAGATTTTACAACAGCATGGTGGTGTACATGTTATCAAGTCAAAATAAACTCCAATGATTGTTCTCAGAAATGAAGGATGTGTTCAAGTCCAGTTGTGATGACTACAATGATGGGTTTTGAATGTCTTTTTGGACTAAAATGTAGCTGCACAGCCCAGAGGAATAAAATAAAACATGTTGAACTTAGCCTGCACAGACAATAAGTGTTAGGTCTTTTTCTGAGGATTTTTACAACCGAAAGGAAAGTGCAGAATTTCACCAGCCAAATCTCTCAAGCAGTAGGTTTCTAAATGCAACAGGAGCTGAAATGTGAATTAAGGCTCACCTCATTGGTCCCGACTGAGCTGATGACACAGCTAATCTTTGTGTTGTCCTTAGACTCCAGGTAGATAGCCTGGCTCTTATGGTACCTGTCAGCAACAAAAACAGCATTAATTCAGCATTCAAGGTGAGCACTGAGGGACAGGCACAAGTGCAGACGGGAGAGGCGTTCATTATCTATAATTTCGCCCAGCTGAACAAATCACATTCCTCCTGAGATGGCACTAAATGGATAATTGGAGGGGAAAGTCAAAACAAAAAGTCTGTAATATTTTTCATGGCTGTAAACTGTCAGAGGACAAAGCCGACCCAGGGGAAGAGACTGACAAAAAAAAAAGAAGAAAAAAAAGGCTTTTAATCATTGAGGGCGCTCTGAAGTATAATGATGCATATGTCCCCCTGCAGCATTTTGTGAAGGCTTTCTCGTGCAGCTGGTGTCTTTACGGAAGAATAAATGAAAATTAGCCTTAATGGAAAAGTGCTCATACCTGACAGTTTGCTTCAACTTTCTTTGAACCTTACAGCAGCTACTCAACATCTCTGCTTTACAGTTCGGCTCTCACACAGAAGGACATCAGAGCCATTTCTGATCATTGATTTTTTTTATTTTTTTTTTATTCCCTTTCTCTAGGCGTCACAACATGCTGTGAAGCACCGGCTTCTAATGCATCCACCTTCTCTGATTTTTATTTATTCATTTATTTTTAAATGGTGGCTACAAGCACAAGCACATGTTTGGTGGCTGCTAAGAAACAGCACTTATAGTAGCGCCGACAGAAAAAGATTGCCTCCATCAAGGAGGTTTGAAATTGTCTATTGAAGACCACCCAAACACTATCATAGCTTTGGCAATGTGGCCATCTAGTGGTGGGAGAAGAAAGCAAGGAAATTCTAAAGAGGACTGTTTTTAATCCCCTTCCTGTTCATGTTTGTTCAAATCTAGGAAAGGTAGACAGTCACGCCACCTTGAACATGACTGAGCTGTCAGAGTTTAGACAATTATTCTATTGTTTAATTTGGGAACAAAGATGGGGGCACTAGATTGAGGCAGAATGGTATTGAAGTTTTATACAATATATTTTTATGTTGATTTTAATTCAACATAATTTATTTCAGATTATTAGATGTGCACAACTGGAGGAGGAGCTATTTCTTTAATGTGTGTTAAGTATGTTTTTTTTAATGCATCCTTGTCTTGTCTGTTTTATCCTGATGTCTGTGAGTATTTTCCTGATGTTGGATGTGTAGACCATAGATTGACATAGCTCACATAAAAAGAAAACTCACCATCTTTTGTCGTAGTAAAGTTTCCCCTCCTCGATACGGGCCTCATAACGCTGTGAAGGGCTCTCCATGGGAGCGGAGGGGACATGCTCCGGGGACGAGGGAGACACTGAAGAGGGGAAAAACACCTGATGAGTGTCACTGGGAAAATTTAATGTACACATAATGTTTTGTTTTTTATAAAATACAGAAATATACATGTATAATGTTATCAATTCCACATAGAGAAATACGCTTATTCACTGCCTTGTTGAGGGAAAGGGGAACATGATACTACTGTCCTTAACTCTCTATTTAACATGAAGATACAAGCAGCTGCCAATAAGGGTAGGAAACAGGTAATAAAATACTATAGAGGACTGCAGCATTGTACAGCATCGCTTCTGGGCCAGTACTCCAGCTGGTTTCTCAATAAAAGGGGCCATTCTGAGCGGCATCTGATGACTAGCACTTACTATTGACAATTACCTCCTAAAACTCCATTTAAAAAAACAAACTCTCCCTTTGTTTATTTAAAAAAAAAAACATTTATTGTCTTATTTTTTTTTTTTTTTTTTTAGTGCAAACTAAAAACAAAATACTAAAAGCTAAGTTCACCAGCTGTTAATTGAAGTTTTACATTGAGTGCACAGACAAGAGGACAATGCTGAATTTCTCATCTAAAGCAGCAAATCAAATCTTAATGACAGAAGGTGAGCCTCATCATACCTGGCCGTTTGGGTGACTTTAGCTGTAAAAGAGAAGGTGTGAAAATAGGACAGAGTTAGACAAATGCAGATTCAGCAGGAACACATAATATTAAGAAATTAAAAATAAATGTATCACCTTATTAAGTGTTCTTAGATCTTCCATTATTTGGTCATCTGTTAACAAATAATTTAACTGAGGTTTGAAGAGTTAAGGAAGGTTTTTTTTTTTTTTCCCCAGCCAACAGGATTTCATGGATGAACTTCCACAAAAGTAGATGCTAGCCAATCTGACAACTGAAAAACCACCTCAGGAGTTTCATATGATACAGAACAATTTAACAATTATCTAAGGTGATAATAAAGTCTCGCCCATCAGAAACAGACAGTGTATGTGAAGGATATCTGGTGCAGGTTTTCTCCGTTTGTCTGGTATTGGGACCGGATCATTAGGCCGTCTCCTCAGCTTCCGAGTCATGATAGGTTTTACCTCCATCGAGTCTGCGAATGAAATAAATAATGTCGAACTGCGCTCCAACAGTAACATACAAGTTTTCTCAAAAAGCATTGCCATTGTGCTTTATTATAAAACATACATTTAAAAACAGAGAGAGGGTTGAATAAAATCCAGTGTCTGTAAGAAGTCCTGCTTTAATCAGAAAGCTTAATATGAAAATGTGTGGAGAGAGAACTCTCACATCCACCCACATACTACTTATTTTTTTTACAGCTTATTTCTTTCTCTTCTGCTTAGTCCCTGATCAAATAATTCCATTCTGGCTCCCTTACCGCCTGTCAGCTCCATTGTTAATTTTTCGTTCTCGATCATCTTCTTCTTCTCCTCCAGCTCTGCAATTAGATTTTCCTTCAGTTCAACCTTTTTATCGTCAAACTCCTTCACCGCCGCCTTCTTCTCCTTGATGTAGTTTCTCTCCACCTGATCTGTCTGCAGGAAGATGAGAAGGAAATTGAAAAACTATTTTTTTTCCCCCTTGTATAAAAAAAAAGAAAGAAAGCAAGAGCAAGATGCAATGTACTCACCTCAAGCTGTAGAAACAGGTCTGTAAAGGGAGAGCAAACATATCAGTTCAAATTACTACTAATAGTTTAAGCAGATGTTTATGAACTTTAAATGAGAGAGACAATTATGCCCTGAGTAATAAAGAATGCATTTCTTACTGTTTCTACCCTTTCAACATGTTTGTGTTCACATATCATAAATAACACAAGGCAGTCTTAAAGTGAGTGTACTCCACTACTTCGGATTAGTTATCATGGGCTGTTTGTGATTTTGCTTGCAGTGCAATTTATAACAATGATAAGCAAAAGCACTACAATAAGGCTTAACTTTAGAAAACACAGCCAGGAAAAGGGAAAAAGCTGATCCCACGCAAGCCACTGAGACAATACAAAGTTAAATGAAGAAAATAATTAAAAAGTCAAATGGAGGAAGTGAGACATATTGGGACATATTGAGAGAGAGAGACTCATTCCTCCTCATAATAAATTAGATTTCAGTTTCTGTAAGGCAACTCAAATATAATGTCTCTAAATAATCCAAATATTCAAACCTTATCTCGCTCTATCCTTGTTAGCTGTGGTATGTAAAAAGTTGCTGCAAAGTGTCCTTTATGTTTCAGCTGTCTCCCCCCCTTTGAATGTACTGCAGTCCAAAATCCAGTGTATCAGATTGTTTTTAAGGCAGCCAGGTGAGACAGAGCCTTGCAACTGCTCAGCCAACCAAAATGTCCAACATGCTAAAATTCTTTACAACATTGCAGCTACATTTTGTTGTCATGGCAACAGCCTACAAATGACAACTCTTTCTCAATAACGGAAAATGTGTTATATGTAATATTAACTGCACAGCGTTATTCACACACCCAAAATAACACTGAGAGGCGCATATACGATCATTCCTCCACTCTTAAGTTGCTCTAAGTTAATGTTGTACCCAATAGCTAGCACGTCTACGTTGTAATAAATGAATGGTTAAGTAATGGCTCTATATACTTTTTTAGGGATAAACACACATTTGAGCAAGTTTCCAGTTCTATGTTTGCTGCCAATTTGCCAAGGTTTTCCTATTGACAAATAATCCCCCCAAAAAGGCAGGAAGCAGTCCAAAATCCAAATATTTTACACCCAACATGGCAGCTGTGGATGCATTTAAAGCAAAGCACAGAAGTGTGTTTTATGTCAAATATGCCTCAGCTTGCCTGCATTTCGAAGTCTCTCTTTGTACTGCTGGTCCAGCTTCTTCATCCTCTTCTGATACTCCTGCAGCGTACCTGTGAGGTGAAAGAGTCGTAAACAAAAGGATTAGATCTTTGAAATCACAACATTTTCTATAAGACTTTTAAGCTATAGTTTAATAATGACTAAGATGTATGTGGAGGGAGAGGACAATGATTCTTAACTACTACAAAATGTTTACATAAAACATGCCATCAATGTTTCTAGGCAGCACATCAGACTGCTACTTTCATTACCCACCTACAGTACTGACCAGATTAGACTGCGACCATATTTGAGAGCTCATGTTGTCAGTCAACATCAGTCTGAGCAATTAGGAGGTCGTGTGCTAAAGTGGGCTGTTTTAAGACGCAGTCAAAATGATTAAATAAAAGCTGTTCAACATGGGGTTATGTTTTGTAGTTATGATCATCAGCTGGTTTTTAAGGCAGATCGTGGCTGCCTCTGAAACAACCTTTTACTTTCTGATGATGTAATCCACCAACAACCACCGCCATGAAGAACAATAAGCACATGCCTGAGTCCTTTAATAGTCTCCAATAAAAATGATTTCCCAATGCTTATACAGGTCCCATTCCACATGAAGCCGTAGCAGTTATTCAAATATCAGTGATAAAGAAGGAAAAAAAAGGGAATACCTTCTTGTAATTGCTGCAACTGTCTTTTCAGAGAGGCCAGTTTGTCTTGGTACATCCTGCGATGAAATAATAAACCAGAGCTTAAAATATCACACTGGCTTTCGCTGTGTGCGGCATAAGGGCAATCCTTCAAAAGGTTTCACCTTCAACATGATTTTTTTTTTTTTTTTTTATTATTAAGGGCAAAACAGCTGATCCACGGTCGGCACAACACTTACTGCTCTTTGATTTCAACATAGTCATCCTCGTCATGCTTGGCAAGGTCTGTTTCACTGGCATCTTCTGTGTCTGGAAAAGGGGACATGACAGGAGCAGAATCGACTCACATTTCCAAAAAAAAAAAAACCCCACATCTTAACTTGAAACAGATAGTGATTCTCTGTTGTGAAAATATGAAACGTGATCATTTCAGCATTTTGTACCCGGAGATAAAATGTTAGTATTAGTGTTTATTTTCAACAGGATCTTGACAGACAGCAGGGAGCAGATGAAAGGACGTGCGTGGCACTGGTAAGGTAATGGTGAACACCCAGTTTTGGAATGCCCTCTGGTTAGATTGGGGGAAAACCAAAAAGGAGCAACCCCAAAGTTTGGGCATGAAAACTCAAAACACTCGTCTCGACATTAGGGGGAGGGGGGGGGGGGGGAGAGAGTTCAGCAAGGCAAAGTTAATAAGTTTTAAGGCGAAAGGCACATCAATCGACACATGAATGTTGCAGTTTTCTTGTTAAGTGTCAAGCATTTTTGCCGCATGGTGGGATTAAAAATCAGTCTCCGGGCTAACTTGCTGTCAGACCATCTCTCTCTCTCCCTCTGCGGACAGATTACATGTTGAGGCGAAAGTGGCAAACTGTGGGGAGCTAAGTTTGCTCGCATGGGCTAAAGAAACCTGGGTAAACGCAGCGTTACCTTCACCTCCGGACATACGAGAAGAGAGGGTTAAGGCCCGGAGTCGTAAAGCTGAATCAGCAGCTTTCAATTTCGGTTAGCATTTAATGGCTAGCATAAGTTAGCTCAGCCTCCTGTTAAAAAGAGTCTCCGTGTGTAGCCTGAAAGTAACACACGGAGCCGGAGCTTAAAAAAAAAAAAAACAACAACAATTTCTCCGCTTAGAAGTCAATTACAAGAAACCAGCTAACCTTGAAGTGCTGTCATCGCCCCCAAATTCTCCTCTCCTTCTTCTTCTGCTTCTTCTCCTCCTCTCTGTTCTTTACTGCAACCCGTCCTGTCTCACTGTACAGTGTGAAGAAGAGGAGGGCAGTGCAGTGGACACAGCACGCAAAGGTTTCTCCTGCCTGCACGACCTGTCACAGAGCTAACGCTGCGTGGCTAACTTTAGCTTAAGCTGCCGGCTAAATCGACGCCCCATGTGGTAACCTCATTTATTTATTTTTATTTTTTAGAATCAAATATAAAAAAAACACCTCCGTTTATATCCCACGTAACGCTGCAGTGACATTTGATTTTAAAAAGTTGTATTGCACACTATTGCACAACTTTTAAGTGTTGTTGTTGGATTACGCGTAAAAAAAACACGAGCTAGTTAGCAGGTAACACACACGATGTGATACTTGACTTAAGTTGTGAACACACCTGAGTGTTTTAACCTGTGTTCAACACGATTAATCACCTGATCCTGACATGTTTCTCCACAAGGCTACATCACAGCTAGCAGGCTAGTTACGTGTGGTTCAGAGTTTGATGGATTTGATCGTGTTTGTCGTAGAGATTTAGTATTACACTGAATTACGTCTCGATTTCACATCAAACGCATTGTCGAAGTGGCTATTTACGCGTAGTTATCGCGCGGTTTTTTTTTGGCGTTTCTTCTCCAGCATTAAAAGACCGCGACGGAGAGGTTGTTGTTTTTTTTTTACCTTCCTCCGAGTCTCGTCCTCTGAAACTCCGATCGTCGTCGTCGTCCACGCTGTCCAGTTCTTCTTCGTCGTTGTAATAATCCACCATAGGCGAGAGTAAAGTCGAAGCCATTAGTTCGCCCAAAAAAAAAAAAAGAAAATGTAAACAAACACAAAATAAACAATCGATTTGTGTTTTCGCAGCTCGCTTGGAACAGCGCCTACAACTGGCAAGGACCTCCAAGCGGCCAAGTTGTCCGAAGTTGTGCCTGTATAGATTTTCTGCAATATTATCGAGTGTTATCAAAACAAACCAAATGTATCTGATGTTTTTGATACAAATTAAAATGATATACTTAAGAGAGAGGATATACACATAAATAAGTGTATTTGCTAGGTACATTGAAAATAAGTTAGATGAACATTTAAACAGGCATATTATCCGGACTTTAAGGGCTGTTAGTGCTCTTTGTTTTGGCTCCTAGTTAGTTCTCTTCCCGACCTGTTAGGAATCAATAGATGGGCATTAGTTGGGGCATTTTACCGAATTAGTTCAAAGTGCAGTCCCATTACAAAAAAAGGTTTAACAAAACAATTAAATATTCAGACATGGATATTTACTGAGATTATATTATGATCTATTTAAACCCAGGGCATTAAATGAGACAGTGATAAGCCCCAATCCTGACCCCTACATTTTAATTTATGTAAATACCACTTAAAACATTTTTTTAGATTTGTTTCAACTGTGTAATTTAAAAGATCTTTATGATTAAGTTCAAACAAAGGTTGAAAGACTTAGATTTATTGTGGGTTTAATTTTTAAATTAAAAAACTATGCTAAAAAAAATAAAAAAAAATAAAAAAAGATCAAGTCCCTTGTTTTCATGTCACTACCGAAACAGTCGTTTGGCTGAGCCTAGATTTAAGCTACACCCCTGAATTTTTGACCAGAAAGTGACATTATATCCCTGTCCCCCATGGCTGCATGATAAGCAGCTAAATCCCATCATTTTAAAATAAAAGTGCTCCAAAGTCTGACAATCAGTGTGTAAATTTAAAAATTGTCACTACCGAAAACACATTCTCTTCAATTATGTAAACTTTTTGGGGTTTTATGCAAATTATTATGTTTCTATTGGTGTACACCTCTTCAAAGATGTGCTTGCTAGCATTCTTTAATTATGCTCAAAATTAGGTAGAAATGTCACTGTCAAGTTCGGTAGTGACACAATGAAATGGTGAGTAGTGAAATCTCATCATTTTGAAATAAATGTGTTCCAAAGTCTTAGAACCAGTGAGTTTCTTTAAGTATCATCATTGCAATCATCTATTTACAGCAACTAAGTAATATTTGTACTATATGGTCATGGATGAACATTTTTCTTCAAAAATAATTTATTTTATTGACCACTAAACATACTTGTTTGTAATATTCCCAACATCAGGCATGCTATGAGTTAATATTAAGCCATAAGGTTGAGGGAATATGATAAAACACTACAAAGAAAATGCTGGTCACTACCGAAACACTGGTTGTTTGAAAACAATAAAATAAAAAAAATGATATATATATATATATATATATATATATATATATATATATATATATATATATTGAGTTATCAACTAAAATGTTATAATACTGATTGGTTAACTGTATGTTCCATCTCATAAATCATTAACTCTGAAATCAATCTGATCAGCGTTTTACATTTTAGAAAGAAAGATTGCACATAGATTTTGAAGAATTTTAAAATTAGAAATTTGTTTAAAAAAATCATTTTTATTGATTTTATTGTGAAAACCTTCAATAAAAATGTGTAAAAATAATCTTTACATAAGGGAAGTAAACATAATACTAACAGGTTCACTTAATATTGTTTTTAATCATAGTTTAATACTTTGTTTCGGTAGTGACAAATTTGGGGAGAAGAAATACATTCCAAAACAGACTAAAAATACAATATCAAATTTGACAATTCTTTTACTAGATATGTGTACTTCAGATATGGTACAATATATATATATATAGGGAAAACACTTTGGGAATACAACTTTAAAAAATTCAAAATATTTCCAACCTGATTTTGAACTAATTCGGTAGAATGGCCCAGTTATGTTCTGTATTTTTGCAAGCTGACACCCTTGAAGATGTTTTTCATATAAAAATGTGTTTGCTTTCCCATGTTTTTATAATATTTTTTAGTCATCTCATGTTACTATCCTCTGATATTCACAGTCTTTGTTATCTCCCAATATTGGTGTATAAAGATAGCTTCAAAATCTTCACTAAACTGCCCGAATATGATTGGCCCACAATATATTTATATATTAAATTCTTTTTTAATCATATTCTTGTTTATATACCCATAAACCACTGTTCAGTATCTTCTCAAAAACATTTTGGAAAATGTTGATTATGTATCATATTTCCATATAACATCAACAAATGAGATCATTATGAAATTCCAACGTGTGTCTTTATTAAATCAAAAGACATTTTTCAGAAATTGTGCTCATAGGCCTCGGTAAAATGGCTCACACATTATTGTTCCTTATGTCATATTCCTAAGTCAGTTTCCTTAGAGTATACTTCACAGGGGTATTTTCTGTTTGAAGATTTTACAGCCATGATTTATAACATTGCATTAGCAAAGTCATTATATTTTGATAAAATGACACACCTGCTTGGATTCAATACCAGTGATGTTCCCTTTAATGTTGTAGAAAATAAGTTAAATGCAAGTTTAGGTGTGCCACAGTGTCACACATTACAACAATCCACTTTATGTGTATATATATATATAATTTCACTTCATTGTAACTGTTCTTATGACATGTGCTGCCGACCTCTTGGCCAGGTCACCCTTGTGAAAGAGATCCTGATCTCAATGGGTTCTTTATCTGGTTAAATAAAGGTTAATAAATAAATAAATGTAATGTAATGTAATAATGTAATTTTAGAAAGTGAATCCTAAATCTCTAAATACCATAAACAGAAAGAAGTAAGAGCAAGTGACAATTTTCCATGAGAAATCATTGAATTTCTGGAGAAAAGGTTTATGTTAGAGATTAATATCAAAGTCATGCATTCTTAGAATTGTGTGGGTTTTTATAATAATAGCTTGTTCTGGGAATAAGCTTGGTAATTTCCGTTTTGTTGGTTTTCATTCTGTTATTGATCCTGTAACTTTCCCTTTCATATCATCATCAGAGTTAAACACAATTTAGTTGATCCTTTTATCCAACCCTCTAAATATATGTTCAGAACTGGACTGGAAATTAAAGTCAGGGAATTGTTTCAATTAATGGTCAGGACAGCAATCACCCCATTATATTCTTAAAACATTGTTTTAGTTTCTTTACAATGTAAGATATAAAAATGACAGCACCATTTGGACTGGTGTGACTGCAAGCAAATAATCTCTGCAGCAATATATTTTTTTTGTTTAAAATGGACAAAGTTGTAAATAGATAGGCTCGCAGTGTGAATTTTACGACCTGCATAGGTTTTTGAATTTCACCAATCCAGTTTAAAAATCTGAGAGGAAAGCCTTTGTTTTTATCAGCGTCATTTTTGAATGATGTCATTTTGATTAGTGGAAACATTAGAGTCATTCTCCAAAATAGTGTGTTGGCCTAAGTGGTTGACTTTGACTGAATGTATACATTTGCCTATTAGATTGAAATAAGGCCTATTTCTGCTTAAAAAACTAAAAAATAATATATGTATGTATATGTATATGTACAGCAAGTCACAAATAAAACGTTTTTCCAACCTATAAGGCTCCTCAGTTATTTTATCTTAATATATTTTATCTTGTGTGGAAAAAATCCATGAAAGCACAAATATCCTATTAACAAGTATGTTTATTGTATTCCTACATGAACAAAGCAATGTGACTGAAACGTACGTATATACATAAGCACCTGATGCATTGCATTTTAGTGTTCACAGCCTTATGCTACTTTACAAATACTGTCCACATAAGGGTTTTTGAAAAAGGAAAAAAAAGAAAGACAAAACTGAAAGGGAAAATACAAAACAAACAGTGTCCTTTAATGAAATACAGTTGTCTTTTAAATGAATATTTGTAAACTTTAATTCCAGGTTGCCTTAATCCTCGTGGTTTTTTAAAGAAATGTAACCTTATTAAATTCCTGATCATAATCCAAGTTGTAGCACAGACGTGTGTGTAGTTTGAATTTCCCTCGGGATCAATAAAGTATCTATCTATCTATCTATCTATCTATCTATCTATCTATCTATCTGGACTGCTTTGAAAATATTGTAGTTCATAAATCCAACGGCGGATGGCATCATTGTACAGAGTACGTTAGGGAGACATACTGGCTTGCTACTAGTGGAGTTGCAACAGAATCGGGATGACTCAGTCCATGCATGTTTAATGATTTGCCAAGGAAATAAGATGTGGGATTCTTGGTCGTTTACTTTTACACCTTCACTCTTTATTTAAAGCAGCATTGAGAAAGGTATATTTAACGCTGTTTCACATTTGCATTAGGCTGAATGTGGAGACTTCAATAAAGCATACGATACTGTGCTAAACAATCAGTATGTTTTATATTTAAAAGAAAAATACCTTTTTTGTAAAAAAAAAAAAAAAAAAAAAACTTTCTTCAGCAGACACTTCCTTACGCACGAGGCAACTTTATTTCCGCCTGTCTGTCAAAGTAGCTGTCAAACGCGAGCGCGAGGGGTTGTGCTCCCGCTGCTCCGTCATTCAGGAAGTCCACACCAACTGACAGCAAAGTCACATCGACATCTCAAGACTCGGACTAACAAAAAAAAAAATTCTGAAGTGTTTTTCAACCACTACGACTTTTGCGAAAAGGTGAGTAGTTTTTTTTGTTTTGTTTTTTTCTTCCACCGTCTGTTGTCGTGTTGCTGTCACTGTTTGTTTCCGGCTCTCTCCACAGCCTCGCTTCACTCTTAACTAAAAATGACACTTCCTCTTGTCTCAAAGCTAAGCTACGGTAGCTAATGTCAAAGCAGCAAAAAAAGAAGAAGAAAAAAGTGGGTTTTAACGAGAAGTGGCGCTTAATGAATACACCTGAAGTTGTAAATAACCACCATTGTTCTGGTTTCGACGCAGTTCGCCTTGTTGTTTGAACGCCAGTCCACTCATCGGCGGTGAGTACCGAAACAAGCAGTATCAGTCCGCCGTGGTTAAGTGCGTAGTTTTCTCTTTTTTTTAAAAGGTCGTTAAAGCGAAGCATGTTTTTTGATTGATGTGTTTCTGCACCTGCTGCAAATCCACGCTGATATTTGGCTGCGTACGTTGTAAACTGACGGTACTGTTGCTGTTTGGTTTGTTCCTCAGGGGGTGAGTATGGAGAGCAAAGGAGATGACAGGTTGTAATGAAGTGTACAGCTGATGGGGTTTTTTTTTTTTTTAAACCGACGAAGCGGCTGCACGCTATGTAAACTTGGCCTAGGTGTTATTTTAGCGTTGTCATTCAATGTGGGCCACACGTCTGTCCGAGTGTGTCACAACCACTGTGACTGTGGTACCGTCCATTGCATCCTACATTGTTGTGAGTGAGATTTTACTATCGCCGTACAGTCACAATGGCTCCGAATGAGATGCTGTAGCGTCCACTGCACTACTATGAGCCGAACCACATTTTTTACATGCATTAAAACCTACTGGCCTACATCTCTTTGCAGATGTTCACCAGTCACTAATATTGTCATTCCTGGCACTTTGTGAAATGATTGTAATGTTTGCGTGCATGCTGTTAACGCACGGATAAGAGACAGCACGTCATTTCCATTTGTTCTTCTCTGGTTCCGATGCTGCAAGAGAGCATCACCTGCATGTGAAACAGTGCTTGATTAAATATCCACCGTTATAAAAGTAAATGTAGGCTAACGTGACGCGCTCGAAATGGCAGATGCACATTGCAAGCTGAGCACTAAAGCCCAAGCTGACCCAACATGATGTCATCTCTTGTGAGTAGAGCGCATGAGTGAGGGGAAGCAGACCTGTCTCTCACGACTAGACTGGTTTATTCGTCAATGACATATTTTTAAGAGGGATAACATTCCTTATTATGACATGATTCTGCACCTGCATGTCATTTCAGTCGACTTGTAGTTTGTTATGGTTCTATCTTGTTTAGGTGCAAAGAAGGGAGGTTGAATGGAAGAAATTCAATATCATTTTAAACACACATTAGCATCAAAGAAGAGTTTCCTTGTCTTAATATCTTGCTAAGGAAGAAGTGCCAAACTGATGTCAGTTGAAAATGACATTTTTATTTTAAGCTGTTGTTGTATTTAATCTTTTTTCCATTTTGTTGAAATTTGTTGCCTTTTATTTCAGTGTGTTTTTAGTGTCTCACTGGCTGACACATCCTCATCCTCTGCTAGGATATAATGTAACCTATTTACCATGGATCCAGGAACAGGAAGTGATTCATTAAAACACTTACCTGAAAGGTAGTGTTTGTAATCTTATCTAGCATCAAAACGGTCTTTAAAGCTCACAATCAATGAATCATGTACTCTGAAAAAGGACAGAAAAAGAGCCATCATCTCAAGCTGCTGTAGTCCTTTAAAATCTCCAACCTATCACTGCCATGCGGTCTGGATGGAAAGTACCAATCAAATGCCTCCCTGACTCCTTGTGCATATCTCTTCCCTTGCCATGCACAAGCTCACTCTCAAGGCGCTTACACCGCTGCCAGAGGTAGTCAACATCTACCAGAGTAAGGGAAGAGAAAGCTCAGCTCAAATTGTCACAGTTAATGGTAACTGCTCGACCTTCTAAACAGTGCAGGAAAATAAACATAGAAGCAGAGAAGGCTTCAACAAGTAAGAGTTTGTGTCAGGAAAGAGGACAAACCAGACCAAACATTAATAGAGCTTTTCTGCAATGGTGACAACTGAGGGACTTGAAAGTTCTGAAAAGTGACACCAAGCTGTCTTTCTGTTGCTGTGTCTTCTTTGTACATTGAGTATGATAATTTTAGGTGGTTTTTTTGTATACAGCTGAATGAAACATGTGGTGTCATAGTTGAAAGTGATGTGCTAAAGGTTCTCTCTCCGCTCTATAGAGCAGTTGTGATCTGGCTGGTGCAGGAGCCCTGAGGGGAGGGGGTAGGTTTAGATTGCACCCTGAGGAGATGTTACGGTACATTCAAATCTTTCTAGCTTTCCAGAGTGACCAAGCCTACCTTTAAAGTACATATTTAAAATCATTTTAAACTTAAAAGTCAAAGAGACTCCTTATCAAGCCATAGCTCATTTAGTGTTTTGGAGGAACTTTCTGGATGAACTTAAGTTTCTAGCTTGTGGATGATGCAGTTGTCGGTATATGGTGACAGCAAGCACAGGCAAATGCTGTTATGCTTTTTTATTTTTTATTTATTTTTTTGACATTAGCCAGGGGTCTTCTCATGAATTTGGTGTTGTGTGTGAATGGTGATGGATGCACTGGGAAAGGACACTTCAGCTGCTGTTGACAATTGGCTAATATGGCTGTCAGACACATGGGGTGGAGTCTTCTTGTTGTGAGCCAGACATGCTAACGCTAAGGCCATGTTCATACTAAAGGCAGACCGCAGGACTGGGTTAGATGGAGCCGAGGTCAGGTCGTCAAAGTACCATAATGTAGAGGGTGCAAACATGCTATGGAAAAGTGTGTTTATCAGATGTTTTGATATAGACTTTTAGTACATTATGTTTCTTTAGCAATTTTTAAATGATCCCATCCTTTTAAGAACATGGGATTTACTCACTGGCTTTACATACTTTTCAGTAAGTTTTGTGTTCATCAGCCAAGCATTATCCTAACATGTAATTGGTATAATGCATGGTATCAGTGATTCAGAACACAGTTGATCCGTGATAGGTTTAGCGACCTCCACCGTTTCAGTTGCATGTGATCCACAGATTGATAGAAATTTGATCAACACGTAAAAATAAACCTACTGCCCATAAATCCCTGTGTGGAGTCTTTGTGTGACTTAATTGAAGAAATTACTTGTAAAGTGTGCGTAATAGTGTTAGTGTTATGAATACTTTGTTTCATCTCACTGTGTCTGTATTTATCATGTGGGTATCAGCTGGTGGCTGCATGGCATGTATCAGAAACTTTATATTAGTAAAATAAACGTTGCAGCCTACAGTCTGTTGCTGTAAGCTTAGCCAAACAGAATCTCCAAAAGAGCATTGTGTTGGGTCCAAAGACTACAGACCCTAAATGCACGCTCCCGGTTCCTGCGGTCAACTGTACAATGTGTCCTTGGGCACTTAACACCAAGTTGCTGCTTCGTCAGCGGTGTATGAATGTGTATGAATGGGATTAGTTACTTCTGATGGTCACTTTACAAGGCAACCTCTGCCATCAGTGTGTGAATAGGTGTGGATGGGTAGGTGTGACCTGTGATGTAAAAGCGCTCTGATTAGCCAGAAGAGAAGAAAAGCGTTATACAAGCTCAAGTCCATTTACCATTATACATTGTCAAACTATTATGTCTGAACCACAATCACAAATTTTCTGTTCAATGAATTTGTGTGCAATGATCATGGTTATGATGGCATGCTGAACGGAAATTTAGATCAGGGCTTACACCCATTTTTATGATTTTATTTTAATTGATTAAATTTTTTTTAAATTAAACTCCAGATTAATTATTTGTTTTCTTTAATTGTTATTTTATGACACAATTATTTCTTATGTCAATTAAGTGTTTAACATGAGTGTAAAATAAAAAAGGTGAAGAATTATTTCTAATCTGCTAACAGGTAAATCAGAAAACAAAGCTGAATAATGCAATTATTTAGGCATTAGAAATGTGCAGTCACAGAGAGAGCCAGAGGTTTGAGAAAGTTGGCTTTCTAACAAAAATGCTAAACAGCACAGTACTGTCTGTGTAAAAAAAAACTTCTGGATGATACCCGTTCAGACGACTACACATTTGGCTTTTTGTAGGTCGATCCCAGCAGTATGTACTTTTAAGTATTATTATTATTATTATTTTCTTTTTTATTATTATTTTTCAATTGTACAAACTATAGCCTTCCTTACAAAGTTCCTATTTTGCATCCAGTATGGCCATCTTGCTTGTGTGATCTCAGTCAGCCATGCATCATGGTATGTTCTGTGTGCTTTATATCTGAACAGTGATCAGTGGATTTGCGAGAGAGGCAGTAAATCCACTGAAAGCTATCAAATGTACGTTGGTTAGCTCAATTGTTAGAGAAAGTCTCCATGTATGGCTACTGTCCCACTGTCTAACCTGTAACAGGTGCACTATTACAGGTTAGACCAGATTCCTGACGCCATTGGTGCATGTCATCCTCTACTCTGTTTCCCCACATTTCATGTCATTCTACAGCTGTCCTGCCCTACCAAAAGTTACAAAATAGTCAAAATAAAAAATCCTTTGAAAGAAGGCAAATCAACAAGGACGTCCCTAAATATAATGATCAATTATTTATTGAGCACCAGAAGAAAACAGTGAAGACTGACAGTGACATATAATATTGAAATTGGAAATAACTTGAATAGCTCTGAATCTAGTCAACATGTTTTTGTCATTAACTTAAGGATTTTATTGTACAACAAATTAGGACTGATGATCCATAAAACAGGCTCAATGTCTTTGCAATTGTTGGTGTGACCTCTGCAGATCTGCTTTAGCTTCTAATTAACAGCTCTTGGAAGTTACTGTGGTCCCTAGTGTCATCTCTATCAGTCTCATTTGGATCCTGATGTGTCTTAATTTAAGAAAACCCATAAGCACAAGGCAGGCTTTTTGGCCTTATAGAACATGGGACAAAAAAAGTGATTCTGATGGCCTCCTCTGTCTACTGACCCAGTAAGTGATGTCTTATCACAGTTGGAAATTATTCCTTCCTCCAGCTTTTTGTCTTGTAATGAATCATTTGGCAGTCAAAGATACGTTTACCTACTCTGCTGTCGAACAACCATGACAGGACCACTGCTATTCACATAGGATTCCAAGCTTTCTAATGTACTGTAATGTCTTTACAGACACAGATGTAACCAGCTGTATGCTAGGTCAACTCTGAATATCTGCCTGTGACACTCTCCTAAAGTAAAGATCCTTGATGCCAGTGAAGAAAGTTTTTTTTTTAGATTGTTGTTTTGTATCTAGGGCAACCTGTTGACAGGACTAGTGAAAAACTCCTCCCTGCTGACTAATCCATCTCAGCATCCCTCACAACTCTCTGCTGAAGGGATGAACTCTCTTCAATATGACGGAAGGCTGACTTGTGAAAAATATATTACATTATTGTGAGTTTAGCTGCTGCTACAGAGCAGTTTGGTGGTTTATGCCACGGTAGCAGAGCGCATCAAATATTAAAGCGCTGCTGTCAGGCTTAATGTTCTGCAGTGATCTGGTTTAGCATGTCTAATATAGGAATGCTGTCTCAGATGACGAGGAAAACTATGCCCTCCCTACCCCCACCTCTCCTCTACCAGCAGATTTGTTAACATATACTGCTTTAAATGGTAATTTCAAAAGATAGCAAAACTCGACACTGCTACAAAATCATGGCCTCATTAAGCCAGCAAAAGAGGGAACCTGTACAGATTTTTGGTAAAAGGATTAATCTACAGTGGCAGTGGCACTTTATTTAATTACCCACACGTGAGGACTGCTAGACATGCCCATTTTCACAGCAGGTGAAGTTTTCTTCTTGTGGGCATAAAGGCAGTTTTTTAAATCAAGCCATACTCAACTAATTTTTTTAAGGAGGTTTTTCACACACCCAACTATCTCATAAAGTAGGTGCTTAGGACGACAAACTATTACTTAAAAAGAAAAAAATAATAGACTAGCAAATGTCTTCAGTGTTCAACATTAAGCATGTGGCCTGTGGTCAAAGAAAGTAAAAATGAAATGCAGTCTTCTAAACTGAATTAAATAGACAATACACAGCTGGATTTTCCTGCAGTTCTAGTGCATAAAATAGGTCTCTTCCCATATTTGTATAACACAAGAGATCATCAAAAATACAATTTTCAGGGAGCATAATGGAGAAATGTTAAACCAGACATGTAAGAGAGGATAGTTGTCTGTAACTTTACGTTATCCTAAACAAGATGATAGCAGTCACAGGGAAAAATGTGAAATGGATCTAGTTGTGGCTCAACAGCTGGTGCAGACCTGAGTCATGGCCTTGGTCTTCTGAAAGCTGTCTCAGGGTAGGAAAGCATGATCCAACAGATGTCTCAGCAACAAATGCCTCCCTGGGATGTTTACCACTTCTGTCGTTTATTCGCCACCTCCCAGTGCTGAAAATGGTCTTTGTCTGAACAACCTTTTTAGATCCTTGGTGAAAATTTTGACCATATTCAGCTATTCGTTTTCTGATTATGACGGTCTCTTACATACGTTTTTATAAAAAGAGAATGATATATTTAAGTCATATTTTTACCTTAAAGGTAAAAAGGACAACTTTTTCTTAAGTCATAATGTCCTGTTCTGGCTTAAACTTTTCAACCCTTTCTTGTGAAAGGGTTATTTCATGTTTTGACCTGGACAGTTTTTTTTAAACCTTTTAAATATTTGTAATATTACATTTTATTTAATGTATTTTTCAACCTGTCATAGAACAACATCAAAATGAACTAGTGTATTCTCCCTCAACAACGCAGAATCAGTAATTCAGTTGTTTTATTTCACACGTCTGATAGTATTTTTTTGCACGCATAACATCTGGCCTAACTTGTTTACCTCACACAATATGGATATGCTATATAAGAAAATCAGAACAGATTGGTTGTTGAAGGGATACTTCACCCGTTGAAACATGAATCTGTATTGACATTGGGTCATACATGTAGTAGAAATGTGAAATACATTTTGAAGTTGGTGCCTTCTTGTCCGCCCCAGGGCTCCTCGTCCTCACCGCCGCTGGTGGCAGCCGCAGCAGAGCAGTGTGGGCTGTGGGCTGCGGGCGGTGGTGACGGCGGTGGCCAGCAGCCAGGGCATAACACCCGCCTGTCGGCAGCAGCTGCCTCGCCGCTATATTGCAGTTTGTAGAGAGAGCACAAGACCTTCAAAATCCCCTTCATCCATATCAGTTTTAAGTTGAAACATACTTTTTTTCGCCATTGTCGGTTCTTATCAGCTTTCTCCATAGAGCCTGTTAGCGTAGCTTTCAAGCAATATGACGGATGTTAAGTTTTGTTTCTGGGAGTGAGGTCCCACCCACTGATCTGTTATAGGTCTGTAGCTTCAGTGGTCGAAAATATGAGGAACTAATGATGTAGTTTCACCCCTGCTGACCACAACAGCCGCCGATGATGCAAAATGAAGATTTCATCGGCGCCATCGGAGGCGCCTTGTCAGACTTAAAAATACAAAGATTTCCCATCTCAGGGGTAAAATTGAGGGCGGGATGCACAACCATTCAAAAATACTACCAAGTTTCTAATGATACAAAGCTTAATGCAAATGGGTGATGTATCCCTTCAAATACGTCATTCTGTGTTGTGCATTGCATGTACCTTCTGTCATAAGAGAAGCATTTTGGCAAGTCATCCTCACAGGGTGTGGGAGGTTAGCATCAGCAACTTGATTACAGCCCTTCATTAGAAATCCGCCCCCAATCATCTGGTGAGGTTGCAGCTGTGACCATGAGTTGGCCCCTACGCCCCCAACCCCCAATGCTCTTTTCAACCCCCATGATGTCTGGCTACATCTGTCTCCAGCTCTTCTGTGAATTCTGCAAGCCTCTCTCTGCTATTCCATGACTAGGCCAAGTTGAAGTGCTGGGGAATTACAAGCAACCATCATCATCACCCAAAGAGACATCACAATTGTCGATGGCTGACTTGCCTTATCTTGGCCCACCACCACCACTTCTGGGTGTAGGGCTTAATTTAGCTCAGCAGAATGACGGAAAGAGCTCAGGCTGGGGTATATTTAGAACTACACGGTTAATTTTAATAGGGGCTTTAAAAAACTGAAAGTGTCATGTCATAGAACTACAATTTGCGTCCATTCCGCTGACTCTCTCCTTCATGAAAGCAGCTAGGAAAACTCCAGTATACGCTGGTAGCTTAGCAGAGTGGGCCATGTCGGCATGGCTTAGGATGCATGATTGTGATGGACATATTTGCTGATGTGTGTGGGGGTGAGGTAATACACTGCACTACACTGATCTATTTTGGGAGCTTCCTTTGCCAGCTCAAAGCAGTTTTGTGTCTGGCAGTTCTACATCATAATTGCTACTCAGTGCATTTAGAACATGCTTCTAATTTTTTTCATTGGTTTAGTGTCATCACAGAGATTTCTTAGGTGTGTTGTTTGAGCACTTTCATGGTAGCTCAGCTGTGGTCAGGCAGTATTGGTATTAAATGTAATGACTGTTGATGGACAAGCTGTCAGCATTGCCAATACGTTCAGGGCTTTTCATGTCAATGGATGAATTAGTTTTGGCTACAACTAAACCTGATGTATATGCTTGATAACTCCTTTTTCATTGGGCTACCCGAGAGTGTGCCAACCCCCACCCCCCACCACAATACCACCACCACCATCCAGTCCCAGGAGAAACTAGGCCTCTGCCCAAGCTGCCTTAATGCTGTGACTGGATAGCCTCCATTGGGTCAAGTGGAGATTTGCCTCTGATGAATCAGGGGGAGATTGCGTTGTGCTCTTGTTGGCCAGCAGCAGTGATTCAGTCCAAATGTGACTTTAATTTTTTTATTTTTTAGTTAAGTCTGTGGCTCAGGCTGGCTGAATACATTTAGTAATACATTCAGGATTCCACTAGCAGTGTACAGTTCAAGACAACATCAAAGGTAACATTTTTTGCAGGCTATTCAATTTTTTTGAGTAATGGAATCCACAACCTTTTTCTGCTCCTGTAGTTGACCATTGACCATATTGACTTAACAGCAATCTCCTCTTACCTAACATTCTGAGTGAGAAGCTCAAATGCTAATTTATTCAATGTTGGCTAAACCTAGGGTATCAGACAAATGCATTTTATTTCAACTATTCCTAATTGACCAGTAACTAAAAAGACAATGTGCAATAAAAATCCATAGGAAAATTGAGTCATAAAAAAAAAAAAAATAAAAATAAAAATATATATATATATATTTTTTTTTTTTTGAGCTTTAGTTTCTTTTGTACAACAGCTAATGTGTGTATTCAACAACTTCCAAGCCTATTTACTGTTTATTGAAGTACAAGATAAAATGGCAAAAGCTCTACTTTAGAGTTTAGATTCTTTCTTCACTCACACTGATAGATCACCGCTTAGAAACGCTGGGAGATGAGCAGAAATATTGTAAACAGTTGTTTTTTTACGTGGCAAATGTGCACTGGCTTGGTCGGTTTGGTTTGAAGTTGTTGGGTCCGATCTATGCTCTATATCTAGGGAAGAGTAAGGTAGGGCTGTCAAATAATACATTTTTTAAAATCACGATAATCGCTGAATTTCACTTGACAGGATGTGAATGGTGTGTCATATTGCATGAGGGAACATAAGGAGAAAAAGGGGCCAAAATAGCCAAAGCATGTAGTCCTGCCACCCTTTTCTTGCTTAATAGTCTATGCTCGGAGAGCTTTGTACGCCTTTGTGAACCCAGAGAGCCTGGGGTTAAACTGAACAATTGTCCAATTAAACTGTGACTTGGAGGAAACTCTGTCAGTCAACAACACAACCTACTACCTCTCTTACTCATTCTTGGACTTACAAACATAAATGAACCAGATGTGCAGCGCTGCAAAGGCCACGAACCCGAGCATAATTGCAGGGATAATATTGTCCCAAAGGGCCAATAAGGAAATGGTTTAATTATCAGACCATGAGGGTATCAAAGACGCCAATGCATGTACACCCTTTCCAAGCTTTTATAGAGCTGCATTTTGACCTGTGTGCAGCTATTGTTTCCTGGTGTGATACATGGGCCATGGCAGAGAGGAAATCCTGTTGTGCAATCTTAACAAATTCACAGTGAAGCAGCAGGAAGCAGGCCAGTATTTCAATCCGATTAGATGCCATGGTTCAGGAAACTCCTTCATGAATAATGGCAGGCTGGATTTCATGAAAACTTTGTGATTACTGTAACACACAAGATAATTAAAGAGTCATTCACTTAAGAGGTTTGAAACGGCAGATTGTATTAAAGTGTGGAGGGTAAAAGCAAGGGTTCGGTCATCCACATCCTTGGAGGGGTTAAAAAATGACTGAGCCCTCCCATCCCTACTCCTCCACCACCTGAAACAAAATGGTGACAATGGGGCCAAGTGTTATTAAAATACCATCAAGATAGTGAACATTCAGTTCACCATGAAGTATGTTTGCAAACACCTTAGTATTTATCAGTAATGTATGCTTTTTACATCAGGAGTAAAATTTGACATCATTTTATTTTTTTTATTTTATTTTTACTGTCAGTTCATATTATAAAGTCACACAACAGGGCAGCAACTTTTAAATCTTCTCTTTAGATGCATATGCTGTCATCTTCTGATAATTTAGTTTCAGGCATTGATAAATGTAAAAATCTCTTCCTCATCCTCTTCCTCAGGTCTGTTTCTCCAGTTTATCGTTACCATGTTCAATGCGGGCAATTGTGTTTGGATTAGATATATATATTTTTTTTAAGATTTATTTTTGGGCTTTTTGTGCCTTTATTGGAGAGATAGGACAGTGGATAGAGTCGGAAATCAGGGAGAGAGAGAGAGAGGGGAATGACATGCGGGAAAGGAGCCACAGGCCGGACCCGAACAGTCCTAACACACTGAGGGGGGCTAAGACCCTCACACGCCTAGTTTTTATTGATTTCTCCTCAGCTTTTAATTGCATACAACCACACATCTTAGCAGATTGGCTCAAGTCCATCCACAACATTGACAGTGGTCTTGCTGGCTGATGGAATTTTTAACAAGAAGGTCACAGCGTGTGAGAGCAAATGGCATCGTATCAGATGTTCTTTATTCCTCTACTGGATCACCCCAGGGATGTGTCCTTTCTCCCCTTTTATTTGTATTATACACAAATGAGTGTCAAAGCAGACATGAGAACCGGCACATCATCAAGTTTGCAGATGACTTGATCATTTCCCTCCTGAGCAATGATGAACCAGATCACGGTCCAGTCGTGAGTGAATTCACAGACTGGTGCAGGTCATCCTGAAATGACAGTGGATTTCAGGAAAAATCCCTCTGTCATTTCCCCTGTTTTTATTAACAACCAGGCTGTTGAGGTGGTGCACCAATACAAGTACCTGGGGACTATCATCGATGACAAACTCACCTTCGAGCTCCAAACTGAAGCTGTCTGCAAAAAAGCTCATCAGCGTACATGCACTTTCTGAGGAAGCTTAGGAATTTTAATGTTGACAGCACTTTTATGAAGATGTTTTATTCCTGTTTCATTGAATCAGTTTTAACATTCTGCATGGTGACCTGGTACGGATCACTCAGCATCAAAAACCGTAACAAAATGCAGAGCATTGTTAAACTGTGTGTCAGAATCACAGGATCGTCCTCTTAAGAAGTGTCTTAAGAAAGCACAGTCAATCTTGGCAGATCAAAGTCATCCTTTGTCCAAGGATTTTAAGTTGCTGCCGTCAGGCCGCAGATTCAGCCTGCCAGCATGCAGGACAAAGAGGATGAGAAACTCATTTGTTCCTGCTGCCATCACCTTTTTAAACCACTAACTGTGTTGCCTCTGTTTTTTATCTATTATATTTATTTATTGTCCTTTTCTATGTTGTTTGCTCATTGCGGGCTGTATGTGTGTGTTTTACTGCTGACTGCAAAACAAATTGCCCTCTCGCAGGGATAATAAAGACAACCTTAAACCTTGAACCTTGAACCCGGGCTGCCCGCTTGGAAGACCATAGCCTCCCCACATGGGTCGCGCGCACCAACCACCGAACAACCAGCGCCCCTTGGGATTAGAATTAAATGTTGAGTTATGATGAAACTTTTACCGTCTGTTGAGGACTGAAGGAAAATGCACCTGAGTATTTAACAATTTCACACTCAAACTTTGAAAAAATCTCAAACTTTGACTAATCAGGACAACTACTCCACGTCTAGATGGCCCAAATGTGAATCATGTATACAGTCTGTTAATATTACGAGAAAATTAATATTATTTTTATACTCAGGTGTTAAATCTGTCTGGGGATGCCTGAGGCTTACGGTCAGAGCTGTTTATTTATTCATGGTGGAATTAAGAACTGAGCTTTGTCAGAATGAGATCCTGCAGTGCAGCTCAGCGCTGGTGGTATGATAACATTTGGGGAAGTTTATGCACAAGTAAGACAAAAGAGTTGTTGTGTTTTTGAGGGACACTCAAGTGTGTGGGGGAGTTTATCAAAGCTATAAGGTAACTCTACAGAGCTATTAATTAGCATCCTCTCCATAACTTTATGAACGAAAAGGGGGAAACTCAACTGTTGTAAATACTGTTAAATATATAATTCTTTGCTCTGTGAATTTCAGTTTCCCCTTGCAATCAGTTTGACATCAAGTGCTTTTGTGTTGAAGCAACATAGAGGAAAATAGAAACGGGGCGTTGGGGTAAAAATGGCTCACCCTGTCGCACTGCTTCGCCCTGCATAGCTCACAGGCAGTTAGGAAACCACAATAGGATACAATACAATCAGGCTGATTTTGCTCGCTCGCATCGCGTGCTGATAGGACAGGCTGTTAGTCAACAGAATAACCTGAGAAGGGCCATCTTAATAGAAAGTTGGACCAAAACTTGTGATGCTCCCTTACATACACCTATTCAAAGAGCTTTTGTCTGCCTCTCATTCTTTCTCTGTCTCTCACTTTGGTTTATTGAGCTCTATGTTATGAATTAAGTTTCTGTTATTTATTTATGTCCCTTCCTTTTTGATCAACACATATTTGCAGAATAAATATCCAACTGATTTAACTATTGATTGATTGGAATAACATACACAGGACAATAGGATGCAGTGGACTGGAGTCATGACGTCTGATATGTGGTGAGATCAGACATTGGTTGTTGGGGCAAGTGTTTTCCACAAGTACTGTGTTTGGACAGCCTGCCAAAGATACATTGACAGCAACCAAAGTACATTAACTCATGGCTAAGAGTCGGATGAGCAGGTTTAAGCAGTTTGTCATTAACAATGAACTCAGTTTAAGTGCTACATAGCATTAAAAAAGCTAAAGCAGTATAACCCACGACATTCCCATTCTGTGGGAAACATTGAAGGATGTAGTAGTGACTGCTCTCCTATTTCTTGCCCAAAGGGGACATGGTGTGAGAGGTTGCAGAAGTTTTTAGATCCCTGCAGGAAAATTAAGGAAAACAAAATAAAGAAATATGAGAATTGACACCAGGGTTATCAATCTGTTGGAGTGATGCTTTGCCTTAAAGATAAAACCTTGCTACCCTCTACAACATCTATTTTTCAGCATGTCTCTTGTAGTGAGAAACTGAATTGCTAAACCAGTGAAATAAATTATCTTAGACAGAACTTGGTAATAAAGGATTATGTATGGCTTGGTTGTACACAGTTGGGGATGAGAAATTGTAAAATATGTCACCTTGAAATACAGAACAAGCAATTCAAAGACTTTGTGCGGGCTCTAGAAAGTTTGAGAAACCTTTTTATGACTTGTATTAATTGTTTTGATTAACTGATTAAGGACAGTGCCTGTGGAGTGGAAGACCGGTGTGGTGGTTCCCATTTTCAAAAAGGGGGACCGGTGGGTGTGCTCCAATTATCGGGGTATCACACTTCTCAGCCTTCCGGGGAAAGCTTACTCTAGGGTGCTGGAAAGGAGGCTCCGGTCGATTGTCTAACCTCGGATACAGGAGGAACAATGTGGATTCCGTTTCGGCTGTGGGACAGTGGACCAGCTCTTTACCCTCGCAGGGCTTCTTGGGGGAGCATGGGAATTTGCTCATCCAGTTTATGTGTTTTGTGGATTTGGAGAAGGCTTTTGACTGTGTCCCTCGGGGGATCATGTGGGGGGTACTACGGGAATATGGGGCCCCGGGGCTGTTGGTACAAGCCATCCGGTCCCAGTATGACCAAAGTGGGAGCTATGTCCGCATCCTCGGCACAAAGTCAGACACGTTCCCAGTGCGTGTTGGCCTCCGCCACGGTTGCCCCTTGTCACCAATCCTGTTTGTGATCTTCATGGACAGGATCTCAAGGAGCAGCCGGGGGGAGGAGGATTTCCAGTTTGGGGACCTCAAAATCTCGTCTCTGCTTTTTGCAGATGATGTGGTTTTGTTGGCTTCCTCAAGCTGGGACCTCTAGCAGGCATTGGGGTGGTTTGCAGCCGAGTGCGAAGCAGCTGGGATGAGGGTTAGCACCTCCAAGTCCGAGGCCATGGTTCTCTGCCGGAAGAAGGTTGATTGCTCTCTCTGGGTGGGGAGTGAGTCCTTGCCCCAAGTGGAGGAGTTCAAGTATCTCGGGGTCTTGTTCACGAGTGAGGGTAGGATGGAGCGTGAGATTGACAGACGGATTGGCTCAGCGTCAGCAGTAATGCAGGTGTTGTGCCGGACCGTTGTGGCGAAGAGGGAGCTGAGCCTGAAGGCAAAGCTCTCGATTTACCGGTTGATCTACATTCCAATCCTCACCTATGGTCATGAGCTATGGGTAGTGACCGAAAGAATGAGATCGCGGGTATAAGCGGCCGAAATGAGCTTCCTCCGGAGCGTGGCTGGGCTCAGCATTAGAGACAGGGTGAGGAGCTCGGAGTAGAGCCGCTGCTCCTCCGCATCGAAAGGAGCCAGTTGAGGTGGTTTGGGCATCTGTTAAGGATGCCTCCTGGACGCCTCCCTTTAGAGGTTTTCCAGGCACGACCAACTGGGAGGAGACCCCGGGGCAGACCCAGAATGCGCTGGAGGGATTATATGTCCCGTCTAGCCTGGGAACACCTCGGAATCCCCTAGGATGAGCTGGAAAACGTTGCTGGGGAGAGGGAAGTCTGGGTTGACTTACTGCGCCTGCTACCACCGCGACCCGACCTAAGCGGAAGAAAATGGATGGATAACTGATGACTTGAAGGCATTGTCTGTAGTATTTTTTTGTTAGTTTTTCACTCAAAAACTCATCAATCAATACTTCAATGCCTGGGTTTTAAAAGACTCAGTGCTTTAACTGCAGTTGGCATATTGATTGTTTTTATGTAAGTGGCCCTACTACTCACAGTTGTATACCCTCTCTAAGCATGAAATTTGCAAACAAAATATTTACTCAAGTGCCTTGTATTAACTATGATGTTGGTGTTACCTTAAAGTCATCTGTGTGGGTAAAATCCAACCTCCTCAAGGCAGATCTTTTTTTTTCACTCCCTCTGAACGTGTGAGTATTTAAGAGAGGCTTGGATGAATCAGTAGATCTAAAAGAGGAAGGGGAGGAAGTTCTCAGCCTGAATTAATTCCCAAACTAATTGCGGGCAGACTTAACAGGGGATAAAACACTGAAATCCTAAGTCCTAAAGCCCATGGGCTCTCTCCCACTCTGTGTAAACCCATGCGATGATGTACATAATTTATACTGTCAGTGTATATTTGAAAAAGACGAAGAAGAGGCAAAACACAGGGGAAATGACTCAGTGGCCTAGATGCATGTTTCCATTTTGGGGTTTCCTCTGCTTGATTTCATCCCTGTCTTACGCTTTCAATTTTTTCTGATCATTTTTAAAACAGAAGGGGGGGGGGGGGGGGGGGGGTGGGATGGGAAGAGAGGTTGTAGGTTAGTATTCCTTGGCTTCTCTAGATGAAACATATTCTTTGAGGTGTAATGGAGGGTTTAATGTTGTGCTGAAAAACTGACATAGAAATATTTGTTGTCTTTCTGCAATATATATTGCAATAACACATTTTAATATACGTTGCAATTTTATGTACTGCCAGGGTCCAAAATTAACTTTATGACTCACCAGCCGAGGTTATGGGTGAAATTCATCAACCAATTCACCTGTAACAGTTCTTGTATTCGTCCCCAACTGTTACAGTACAGGTATCACAATTTGGTGCATGCAGTCACAAGACCAATATCTCTAAGTGGAGATAAGAGGCAATCACACACAGCAGTATTCAATCACATCCCAATCTAGGGTAGGCGGTAATCAGCTCTTAACTGTTTGCCAACCCATATTAGACAACAAATAAAGAGAAGTAGCAGCAACAAAACATATGAAGAAGAATAACACAATAGAAACATCACACAATAGAGCTACAAGAGACCCATCTGCCTTTTTGAAATAGTTGTGTGTGGGCAGTTCAAAGTGAGGTCGAACCATATCGGTCTATGGGTCACACACGTTTTAAGAACGTTTTAATTAATATGACGGCATCAACTGGAGGAGCCAATCACTGGAGCTAGGCAAAAGAAAATGCATGTATAGTAATTTATCCCCGTTGTTTTATAACAAGCCTCTGTATGGGAAAACAGAGAGGGCCCAAGTCTTTAAAGCTTCTACTTTTTTTGAGGCTGTGCACATTTATGCAGTAGTAGAGGACCCGATCTCAAGTGTGAAAAGTGTATGCCTCATTACAATGTCCCAGTGACATTCCAGTCTATGGTCCCTTACCGGCATACACCAGTGGTGTAATTTAAAACTTCATACATTTTGTGAATTAATATTGTGAATTTGATTAATCTTGTTATTGTGTTTTTTTTCTGTCTTATTATCTTTGTATGGACCCTAGGAAGAATAGTTGTTACTGGGGTAAAAATTTGGAATGGGGATCCAATGTAAATTTAAAAATATCACAAAGATGAAACAGTGCACCAAAAGAATGGTATTTTAAGAATTTGTAGTCTCATGCAGCAGATCTCAGAGTAAAAGGGTGCCCGACTTCCTCAGCTAGGCAGCTAGTAATCAAATCATACATTATTAGTTTAATTTGTTGGAGAAGTGAATACACAAATTGGTGCTTTTTTATTGGAATGGACAAAGGGTAAAATAACGCAAACTGTGTTAGACAATATATCCTGCTCTGACTTGAAGAGTTATTATTTGAGAGTATAAAGTACTTGTTCAAAATTGCAGGGTATCTCAAACACACAAAATGTATAAAACCTATATGCCTATGACTAGTATACTCATTTAATTATTTTTCCTTTATGATTAAAGAATAGATTATTTAATGTCAGGAAGAGTTCAGTTAAAAAATGAATTAATTTACAGGAATCAAAAGTAGATCATTGCAGGCAATTTTAGCATTTTATCTTTAATCTTTAACGTTTTATTATAGTGTAAAAAAAACTCCGGAAGTGGCAGCTGCATGTCCTACTCACTGTCATAATTTGTCTTTTGTACTGCTTTCACTACAAGCATAGTATGCAATAGGCCTCTACTAATCTTTCTGCTGTGCCTGATTGGAAAATCCTGTTGGGCTTTAGATAGCACTTCACTCCATGCTCAGTCCTCCCTTTGTAGATGTACAAATACACACATAAACTTGGAGTTGAAACTAGATCAGCTTGTGTGTACTTCCACAAGAAGAAGTCCCTCTGTGTGTGTGTTCATGCACAGTGCTGATGAAATGACTGCAACGCTTCATGCCATGATTACATGCGTTCTTGGTGTTATCTGTGTGGCTGTGTACATGTGCAAGGCATTCGTGTGTTTGCACATTCTCTCTCTTACACTCAAACTCTCTGGTACTCTCATGCATTTTGCATGGCCTTGTGGGAAAGCCGAATGTGGCTACAGCGGCAGGATGACTCACTAGCTGGTGTAGGCATTTGACCATAGGCACTTGACTTGTTACTGTCATGTTTCGGATGCGATTGGACCCTCCTTCCATGAGAGTCTTCTATGGCACATTTGCTAAGAGTTCTTGAGTGTTTGATGGGCTAGTATAGTTGTCAAGGAGCTTAAACCTTAGACACAGTGGAAGAAGAGGTGGTTGATATGCCCTCAAATTCATATCATGGTATCAAAAAACCTGTTTTATAGGATACCTTTCTCATTTATGTTTGTGAGTGCAGAGAAATATATTTTAAAAGTCAATGTGCGTTCAGATCTCAGTGTCTTCTTACTGAATGTGTGTGGTTTTAAGTTTTGTTTCTCGACAGCAGAGATGTGTTAAGCTGCTGCTGAAAACAGCAAACCAAACATATTTGGCAGAAATAGAATGTATTTTTTATTTAAGCTTAAACAGAGTTAGAATTACCAGATATTTTCAACAACACTGTTGGCAGTTGCCCTCTGATCAGTGTGTGTGAGACACTAGATCTGCTAGAGAGAAACATGCAGAAGACAACAGGATCCTGTTTCAATTAACAAACTTTCAGTCTAACCCTGAGCTCTGAGTTGAATTACCCTCAGTTGGGAAACTCTGAGTTTCTGGTTCCAGAACAGCTGATTTACGTTCGTTAAAACAACTCTGAGCATGTTCACTCTGTGTTCAGTGCATGAACCACGACTATAAAATGCCAACATTAATGGAGCCCCAATACTATGATTCTCCATGGCAACAGGTGACAAAAAAGAGGTCCTCATACTTAAAACCTCTCGAAATATACATCTTCATGCGGATATTGTAAAGAGAAGTGGTGTGTGACAAAACTGCTACTCGCAGTCAGCACGTAATGTAGTCTATCCAATAAGTCTTTAATCAGAGTTATAATATTGCAGGTTAAAACTGGTTGAATGGTATTGAACCAAAAATTATTTCATTAAGATGCAACCCAGCAGGAGAAAATCGACTTTAAAGCGGCGCAAAATGAAATATAAGAACAAACTAGGCTAATGGTGGCAGCCTACCTTATTTTAATCATATTTGACATATTATGACATAACATATTAACGGTGACGGTACTAATACAGGTTTACCAGACACCCCATTAGCCAGAGCAAGTCATATAGTAAATATTGGCTGTAGTGTGGTCTTGATGTCATACAGCCCCTGACTGATCCCTCTCGCTGCTATTATGTGTTGTCTGCCACCATATATGCTTGTGTGTGTGTGTGTTACGTGAATATTTATTTACATATGCATTAGGGGTGCAGAAATGCAAAATCTTCTCTAATCGATTACTCTTCCCGTTGTTAAAGCGAGTACTCGAGTAATCGTTTTGTAGTTCTTTTTTTTTTTTCTGTGATTCTTTTCCCCCACGGGAGGCCCTGCCCCCAACTATGACGCGATGCCAACTGTAACTATTGATTTATTTGAATCTTCAGGATTTTAATAATTGTTAGTAATAGGCCTTTGTATTTAACGTTCAAATTAGGAAATTTCTTACTTCAACAGACAGCAAACCTCAAATAAAAATTCACACAGACATATCTTATGACCGTTTTAACACTTTATTATAATTAAGAGCAGTGAGTGTGGCGAGCGGACGCGCAGACATCAATGCGCACTCATCGCGCGTTGAAGCTGTTTTGACAGCAACATTCTGTTAACAAAGACTACAGTCTGCGGTGTAGAGCACACTTTACTCTGGTAAATGAAGTTACAATAGAACAGGTGAACGATTTAAGTGTTTGTCTGTTTCAGCTTTCTCCTCTGTGCGTAATGACACACTCGCTCAATCTCGCTCGTCCGTCCGCTATGAGCTATTTCTCCCTATAAGGTTGTTTCGTTTTGTAGTTATTAAAAGAATAATCATCTAAAATTCCAAAATATAGGAAAACATCTCGTTATGCTGCTCTGTCCTGGATGATCAAACGTCATTGGTTTGGCGGGGTAAAGCGGTAATCGCAAAGTGAAAGTTCTTTTTCTGTCGACTAAACAGACAATTTGAAGTGAACTTTCGGAGAGCATATTGCATATTTCGTTTGTTTGGGATTTTTTGTTCATTGTGAATTCATAAAGGGGTAAATTAAAGGGATATTTTTGTTTGTTTTGTTTTGTTTTGTAGCAGCATATGGATCAACAACGGACGCGTTTCAGCACAGAGCCTTTATCAGCGCTTTGTTTGTCATCTATTTTCTTTTTGCGCTCGTGCACCTGAAGTTTTATTTCTGTTTGAGTGTGTTCCTTTTTTTCTGTTTTGAATTAGGCCTATCATAGAACCCACAATGCAACAAGAAACATTTACAAAAATGTGCACTACAAAACCATTATCAATTACATTTTTTTGTAACCGATTATTATTTAATGGGTTCCCGAGTACTTGTTTGCACCCCTCATATGCATAACTCAGGTTTTTCATTCATTACATACACTTGATTATTGCTTTTTTTTTCTCCTTACCTTTGTTTGGCTCTCTGTGCTATGGTGTGTTTGGGTGTACTACTGAAGAGTATCCTGCAACCACAATGAAAATCAATACAGCTGGGAATTGATAGTGTCATAAACAGGCCCTGGGTTATTGCATAGTCGATATAGCCCATCTTGTCACCACAGTCCCCAGCTGAGCCTGGCTTGATGTGTCCAATGGCAGTGAGTGTTACACATATATTGATGAAAGCACCAGTACTTATCGAATGTCCTGTCTGGTTTTTCACACCAGTTTAGCACAAACAACAAACCCCTTCTGTTACCCAGGGTCAATAGAAATGACCTCAGTGGCTGCACCTAGTTGACATTTACTCTTAATTGTTGTGTTGCCTCCTCTTTCCCTATTGTTTATTACACAACAGAGATATCATTTTTATTTTTCCCAGGGGAAGCTGCTTATTCAGATGCACTTTTGTTTTCAAACACAACATAACCTTGAACAAAGTTTTTCTTGGCTCAAAATTAGGTGGAGATAGTGCCTTTCCTACCCTTTACATGTGCATATACTGTGCATACTGGCTCAACAGATTTACTAACGATATTAGAGATTATAATAATTGTGTAATCGAAGAAAGGACAAACCTAACGTTAAAACCTCAGTTTTTTCCCCCTGCTTTCTGATGTTTATCTGTTAGGCGTCGTGACCTAGTCCCCGGCTCCCTGACAGGAGGAGGGGGCAACCTTTTTTGTATGTTTTTGTTTTTTTTGTTAGTTGTAAATAAAGGGAGGAAACTAAAAAATAAAGGACGTGAAAAGTCGTTTGTGCGCAGCTGGGGGTTCCCCACTGGAAATTTTGAGCATCAAACAATGGAAATCTTGTATTGTGGTGTATTTCTGTGCATCCATTTGGCAAAAAATGTTTATTTATTTTCCTTTTTTATTTTTGTAAAAGGTCAATTATTTGACGTAAATAATCCACTTTCTGTATGTGAAATTTCACATTCAGGCAGATGTGTTGTGCAAGTGTTATCATTCACATGGAGGCTGATGATGAACATAAAAGGTGTAAAGTAGTTTTCTTTCTTTGTCTAAGCTGTATTCTTCCCTTACAGAATTAAAAATGATCAAGAATTGAAGGCCTCTAAAACTATTTATGTTTATGTGAACAGAAATCAAAGCATTCATCAACTTCTCTAAGACAGTAGAAAATAAATAACTTTCATCTCTTTCTTGCAAACTAATGACTTTTAAACATTGCCACTGGAAAAGTAGAAACAACTTGCATCTTCTGGGTTTTTCCTGCATTGAGAATTCTTTGGCGCCCCCCAAAGAGGTTTTACATAGCGCCAAAGGAAAATGACAAGCACCAAAAGAAAAAAAAAATTCAAATTGCAAATCAAATCCTCTCTGAATGTATGTTAAAAATATCAATACATCGAACGACTGTTGAACAAGCAGAACATAAACTTAAATACGACGTCTCTGACTTCTAGCAGTTAACTCCCCTCTTATCCATTTACGCATGCGGCTCGCGCTGGATAGCCAGCTGATTGACTGTTCATTTCTTTTGATTGGTTCCAGACGCTCCGCTGACACCCACAAGCGCTAAATGCGGGTTGATTTTCCGTTTGACAAGTTAATTTCCAAGAGTAATGCTCTTCATGGCGGTAAATATTTATCCCAACAGTCATGTTAAAACTATACTAAACCGCGTTTGATGTAGGCAAGCTGCGGCTACTTGTCCCTGCTCCTCTGCTGTCTGCAGACGGGTATGGGTTATGCTGAGATGCGACACACCAACATACATGGCTGCAAATGCACACACCCACCGGAACGCCAACCACCACGCGCACCTGTTTACTTGTAGTGCAAATATGCAACGGAACACGGTTGATCCGCTATCCGTATGGACCGAGTCAGGAACGCACGTTCAACTTTTCTCCGTTCATCTCCACCGTGTCTGCTTTTATCAACAATCAATAACTTAATGATCATAACGTCAGCCAGCTGTAGTCTGTAAACTTCTCCACACAGACTGTCAAACAGCGCTGTGTTATAGCCAGCAAATATATTTTTATTATTTTTCAATTTTCTGATCTGATCAAATGATCCAAATTATCTGTGACTTTAATCTGTGATTATTTGATATAATACCTTAACTCAAATAAATGTACTTAAACAAATGTGTACAACGAAAACACAATTTAAAGGAAAAGAGCAGACATCATAGGAAGAGGGTGAAGTGCACTGGCCCGGGTTCGCTTCCACCGTGGCCCCCTTCCGCATGTCATTCCCTGCTCTCTCTCCCTGGTTTCCGACTCTATCCACTGTCCTCTCTCTGGGCACGAAAAGCCCAAAATAAATATTAAAAAAAAAAAAAAAAGTTTGCAAGATGCTGGTTTGGACTGTTTTGGTCAGCTCCACGTCATCTTCCTCCTCAGCCAGCACTTGTTTATGGAGGATGTGTAGGACAGGCTTCACGAATGAAATAGTCACATATTCTTCTCCTGACAGGGAATCTGTGAACTCCATCCATGGGGAGATAGCTTCCCTCCATGGGGATCAACCAGGGGGATCCGAACTGACCAGGGATCAAGTCTGATCTGTTTCACCACTAAATATGACAAACACAAACACAGAAAGAATATAATAGGCAGTCATCACCTAGATACCTCCATTTAGATTATGTAAAATGGTAGCATTGTGTCTGTTTGCCAGGTTCAGTTTATGTCCAAAACATTGCTCACATGTCCATCCATTGAGCTCTGCAGCTTTAACAACATTAGCGCTCTTGTCTGTCGTATTGGCCACAAGGTGCTCACCTGTGAGGTCCCACACAGAAAGCATACTTCTAAAGCTTTGTGCAATCATCTCTGACATTTGATCAACAGGAAAATATGCAGTCTCAAGGCATATTTTATGCTGCTTCCCTTCATCGTCAAAGAAGTGCAAAGTAAGGCTCAAGTATGGATCGATGGACCTAGTTGACCAGTGATCAGATGTGACTATAGTTTATTAGGCCTAGTAATATGACAAGATAACAGCAAAATTTGAGATAAGTATAAATAAAAATAATGATAACATATATATATATGAGACCTGTCTTATTGTTTGTTTGTACATTATTATTGCTATTGGATAAAGCAAGCGATTTAATGGTAAAAAAAATCTGATCACACATTTGATTACTTGAATTACTTTTTTGTAGTATTAAAAGTTAAATGCCCATATTTTTATTTTTGTACCTTGTTTTCAAATCTAATACATCAAATGTTGCCCAAACCAAAGCAGTAAAGTAAATGTGTGGTTCAATTTCACAATGATGCTCACACGTAATACCATTTAATCGATAACAGGTACTGCACACTTAATCCTTTGTAACGCAGTTTCAGATTAGTATTTTAGCTGTTCATTTTTGTATTGAAGGCTTAACTGTTGCAGACAGATTTAGACAGATTCTCTGTTGAACCCAGTGACTCCTAGGTCAGTGACATGGATTAAATTAAACTGGTGTGCGGTCCAATGCTTTACAAATTACAACCTGATTGACAAGTCTCCAGTCACCCAATCGTGTCATCAACCCCTGATACGAGCTCATTAGCCAGCAGGACCACAACCTGAGCAAGCCACAGTAAATGAGAAGATGGAAGGAAATGTTTTGAAGAAATTGGGATTGTGTATACCGGTACTTCACATAGATAGGTGTTTCAAATTCTTGATGAGATTAGACATTGGTCTACAATGATTTGAGATTGTTTGAGGTGTAATAAGTGACACTGGATATTGATGGATTCTTTTTGGTAACTGAATAATCAAGAACCCCTGAATGTTTTTTTCAGACAGGACTGAAAAGCATCATCTTTGAACATGTGAAAAAAAGTTAAGAGTAGCAGCACCTACTGTTTAAAGCATAATCTAATTTCCTCTCCATGAGACTGTGTTCACACGTGTTGCTAAAGTTTAGTTTGATTCAAATAAAATAAATCTCTATCTTTCTTAGCGGAAATAATTTTAAAGAAAGGTGGACTTTTGGTAAACATAACTTGCTTCATTATTTGTTACTTGTGTCATTCCTTGCTAAGCACCCCCTTCACCATCTTCCTCTTTTTTACACAGACACAGCTTTGGACACTGCCTACAAATGGTATCCAGTAGCTGTCTCTTTACTAACTATCCTCTGTTTTATTGTGTGGATATTAAAGGTGCATTCACACCTAAGCCATTTGGTCCATTTGAAACTAACTCTGGAAACTTTGGGGTGGTGTGAATGCTCAAAAGAACCCTGGTGGACCAAAGAACCGAACACTGGTTTACGAGTTGGGAAGTCATTCATCCGCGTGATCATTCACTTCAGTGTGTTCATGTGTTTAGTTCAAAAAGTCTGAATATTGTAACAACAGACAGCGTGGATGCTACAGAGAAGATGTGTGTAATGTCTCTGTTACAAGTTATATTTGAGCAAAACGTTTATGTGAATTCTGTGATTCTATTAAAAAGTATCTTAACATTAACAAAACATATTTGTCCCCCATATTGATGATGAAAATGTTGGCAAGTCGAGCACCTAATTCTTTCCCCAATTTCCAACTTGATTAACATGTTGGGTGCGAGGTTCGTCAAGAGGCTTAAAACACGCCTCAGCTTGAGCTCTAAGCCTGTCGTTAGGTTGACTGTAAATTAGACTGAGACAGGATTTACAGCATGGTGGCGGTTGCCGATGAGCCTCCGCAGCCCCCTGCTGGCCCGTAACAGATGTCTGACATCACTCAGGCTTCATCCATTAATATTTCCAGTCTATAGCCCTGTTCACATGGGACTAGTATTACCTGGGGACCTCATGTGATTTAGAAATTACCCCACCACGTCTGTGTTTCATGCGGCGCATTCGCACGGGATAAGTGAAGTCTGTGTTTTAACTTGAATTTACTGACATTATCCCCCGGATATGATGTAAAGTGTTAACCTTTCCTGCTTCGGCGTTCTGACCGTGGTCGGAGCGCACAGCTGAGACCTATTGGTCTGCTTCAGGGCCGAAGTTGTAGCCCTCAACTTCGGGACTAACCCCCGTCACTTTAAGTGGGGTGCAGCAAGTTGTAACCAGACACGGAGAGTCCGGCTTGTTACTTGAGGTGTCGGGCCGTTTATTACACACACAGAGATCAGGCTGTATGGACCACTGAGCCATTCACAGACAGACATACTCTACTCGTATAACACAAGGCTCTGTGTAACCTATGCGTAAAAGATAGAAAAATGTTCCATGCATGTAATTCTTCTTATCATCTTTAGAGATTTTGCTCTTCTGATGGATTTGAGCTTGCTCTTTCTGCGAATGGGTCTCCATGCTGTGTAGGTAGATGAGCCTCCTGAATTTGCACCCAAAAATGCTGTCAAAACTTTCATTTATAATTGCCAATGCAGCCTCCATAATTCTCTACCAGGAAAAGGCGCGGAGAACAAAAAAAAAAACTAGCCCAAATCACAGCGATGCCGATTCGCATGGGACTAATATTATCACATAACCTCTGTGTTTGGAGAAATATGGGAGGTAATTTGCGGTGGAATTGTTACTTTACCAATTACGGACATGGCAGATTCGTACTGGATTAAAGGTCCCATATTATACTTTTTTCTGGTTTTATATGCTCTTTAGTGTGTTTTCCAAGTGTCCTGTGCATGTTTAGGCATATCTATGTGCAAAAATTCAAAGTCTGCGGAAAAGCGGCTTCTCCTACGTCCTCCTGTTAGCTGTAGCATTAGCTGCATGTAACGCTCGGTTCTAGCCCCCCTCGATAAAAATTTGTCAGTGCGACGTCATTGTCAGTGTGAGATCACTGATCTAAGCCTGTTGGCTCGTTGTGGCAAGCCCTGCAGCTCATGTTGAAATTTCCGAGACGCGTGCTGAGCAACTGACCAATAACGACAGAGCGGATCGGCAGACCAATCAGAGCAGACTTGGCCCATGTGGGGTCTAACAGTCTGGGCTCAAAAAAGTGTAGCTGACAGACTCAGAGTGGAGAGGGAGCAAGGAGGAGCAGAACATGAAAACAGACACTTTTTTCGAACTTTAGCTATTGTGAATGTACAAAAGTAGGTACATAGATTAAATATACGAACCCCAAAAAGGGCATAATATGGGCTCTTTAAGATCACATACGACCTCCGCATTTAGTACAAATTACTACTAGTCCCGTGCGGATAGGGCTAAAGATGTGAAAGCAACCTAAGTGTTTGCCTGATATATAACATTAACAGTGTGGCTTTTTATAATTGAAATGGACCTGACTCAATCAAGAAACAGCTGATTCATTTCATTGTGTTCAGTCAATCAGTCAACTCCATGGGTTGGGCAGACACAGAGGCGACCCAGGCAACGGAAAGGACAAAGTTTCATAATGTTAAATGTTCACTAAGCTTTAAATCATTCTGACCTTTTTTCTAGTTAAGTTATATTATTGAAACAATCCATTGTTCCCCTTTTCTCTATCTCTTTCTTTTTTTTGCCTCTGACTTCTTTGTCTTCACGTAATGGAGAGATACAAACACAAAAGAACACACGCACAAATCCTCCTTGTGCCACAAACTCTGCCTACATACACTCATGGAGTCTCATTCCACATACGCACACTCTGCATACACTTTCTGACCCACAGCCAGAAGCCAAGATATGTAGGATATAATTTGTCCAAGTTAGCAGAGGAAGATCTGGGTTAGGGTACAGCTGTTTTTTTTCTATTACACACAGATTTGTGCCTGAATGACTCCTGCTGCTGCTGGTCTGCTATATGCTCCTCATGCAATTTCTTCTCTGTAGACAAGGTGCTATTGGGATGATTCAAGTGTTATTTTTTTACTCCAAATTCTCCTGGGGACAATGAATAAGGCATTGCTGCCAATGTACAAGCAATTTATATTAATTGAATGGTTTTGTGGACATCATTTCCATTAAATCCAACACATAGACGTTGGTGTTTGTTCAGTGAGTCAGCTAAGAGGAGGTGGTGCTGGTGGAGTCGTGTTTTCAGAGTGATTAACTGGTACTGTGCATGGCCTACGAGGGCTAAAAATAGTTTGACCAAAATAATTGTGAGAGAGCCAAATCCATGGTACGCTATTTATATTAGGTCATATATAATGTCTATACTCCATTCTCTTACTTATTTGATGACTTCAATTTTCCTATCTTACTTCAATTCAGGTCGCTTCATTTTCTTATCTACACACATTCTTACACATGCACACATACTTCAAACAGTGTCTTGTCCCACTCCATCTAAAGCTTTGCATCTCATAGCTTTGCTTTTTGTATATTTCTGCTTTTTTGTTCACTATTCATTAGCTAAAGACACTTAAATAAATTGAGCTGCATTTTGAGACGTATGTGGTATTCCGTTATGACACCACGTGATCCGTGTGTGGAGGCTTGTTGATGAAGAAGTGCATCACACTGCACTTTAACAGCCTGGACACTTTACGCGCTGACATTTTATACGTAAAACATTTTGTATATTTATATATTTCTTTTTAAATCTTATCTTTTATATACAAATTTTGAGTCTTGAATCACATAAAATCATCATGAACAAGGGAAGTGCAGAAAAATATTGAAGATAACACTTGAATGATGAAATGCAGGCATGAGAACCTTCAGCTTTACCAAGAAATATCACACCTTGGTCTGAGCATTTATAGGAGTATATAGTACCAGTGGAATCTTATCTCTCTCTCACCTCTCTCTCTTGCACGCACGCCATGGCGATAATATACAGATTAAGAAAAGTTCAGTTTTAATACTTGGGGGGGCCTTGAATACATACTGGGCAATGTACCTGAGTGTTGTTTATGTTTGGGAAACACAGTGACTTGCAAAGAATAATTTCTGCTGACAATGTTTCCCTTTTTTAAATTTTTATGTATTTATTGATCTTCAGTAGGACTTAAAGAGATGCGGCTCGAGATCAGCAGGTTGAGTATCAAACATCAATGCTAATGAGGAATAAGGATGTCTTCCGGATCAAAATTCTGCCTTTTTCTGTTTTTCAGGCTTAGTCTAGGTGGTTAATCAGGTGCATTCAAGCCATTTCTATCCCCCTGCTCCCTTCATTGAAACTTCCTAACCTTATGCTAATAACTACTTGAATTTGTATTTCATAAGAACCTTATTTAAAGTTTAAAAGCAATAACAATCACTGTTACATTGGTGCTTAGGATATTACTAGGTGTGTCAAGTGAAAGGATTGTATTCTCACTTTCTTTTTTTTGTTTTTGTTTTTTTATAGATTTGTTTTTGGGCTTTTTGTGCCTTTATTTGAGAGATACGACAGTGGATAGAGTTGGAAATCAGGGAGACAGAGAGTGGGGAATGATATGCAGGGAAGGAGCCACAGGTCGGATTTGAACCTGGGCCGCCTGCTTGAAAGACTACAGCTTCCATACATGTGGCGTGCCACTAACCACTGTGCCACCAGCGTCTGATTACCTGATTTAGTTCACTTGCCACGTCAAAAGCAAAAGACACTGCGTGCGTGCGTGCGTGTTACCTGTTGATCCTCATACCACTCAATCCCTGGTACCCATGATGAGCAGCCCCCTGCTCCTCCTCCACTCTCACTTACTCTGATGTGCAAAGTATTCTGTGAGGGACTGTTGAATAATTTAACAGCGCTGTGATGGGGCTCTGTGTCACTGAACGTAGCATGTTAGCTTGTTTCATTAACTCTGTTTGTGCGTCATTTATATTTATCTAAAGGGGGTGGGGTTTGTAAAAATACACTGCAGACATTGATTTTGTGTGTGTGAGAAACACTGTGTGGGTTTAGAATCAGGAAGACAGTAGACCACACACACCATTGACCAGGTTTAAGAAAAAAGAGCTCAGCTGAGAACACGCAAGCACTGATACTTGCCAGAGAGGATGAATGGCTTTAATAGAGAAAACTCCAGGCTTCACTCCAGGGGCACGGACACAAGCTGACCCCTCTGGATTCATGGGGTTCTCTAAAAAGGCTTTCACATTGAAGGAGGGTTGGTCTTTGTTTGGCAGAGTCAGTGTGTGACCCAAGGTGTGCGTATGTGTTTTCTGGTCTAACTCCATACTAATCCCGCCTGTTAGATTATCTCTGAGATTTGATTCAGCTGCAAGGATTTAGATGTGTTTTCCCAAAGTTAGTGAAGCGCAGGGCATGAAGTAAATGCAGTGATGTGTTATTAATTCAGAAGCTTTTTTATATCAATACCTGGTTCAATACCATTCGGCAATATAAATATGACCCCTGGGCACTGAAAGTTGTGAACTTTTTTGTTTTAATTACCAACCTGCCAACAATAGAGTTCTTAGTCAATATGGAGGTTCACAAGATCACAGGATAACTACAAGATCATCTGGTAATAAAGGGAACACTATAGGAGTTACTATGTTGTGTTTTATTTTGAAATTGACTAGATGATCTATGCGTTCCCTTGTCTGACTTCTTGTTCATGTAAAAAAATAGACTCAGCACATGGCCCCTTATTTGTCTATTTATTCCTCTATCCACCAACACCCCCATTTATGTTGGCATTAGCCTCAAAGCTAATCTGAGAAGGTAACATTATTTGGTGTATGTTTGTGCGCATGCATGTCTCAATAGTGTCACTAAGTTGTAGATATGAGAGCAGCCCTGAAGTCTCTAAATTGTGTGTGTGTGTGTGTGTGTGTGTGTGTGTGTGTGTGTGTGTGTGTGTGTGTGTGTGTGTGTGTGTGTGTGTGTGTGTGTGTGTGTGTGTGTGTGTGTGTGTGTGTGTGTGTGTGTGTGTGTGTGTGTGTGTGTGTGTGTGTGTGTGTGTGTGTGTGTGTGTGTGTGTGTGAAAATGAGTCACAGCTCTAATAATCCACACCATGATAATGTTTAGTTTCTTTCTATCTCTGAGGATTATTATATTTTCATCCCAGGAGAATTTCTGTGAAATTTGCCTTGTATTTAGTTGTCTCAGCTCTATTTAAAGCAGTATTTCACTGTGGGACATGCGATTTAAAGTACAACTAGCTCCAGTGTGACTCATCAAAAGCTCCCCTCAGTTATCATCCAGCGAAGTGACATTGAGACTCATTAGGATTGATTAAAATCAGGCAAATTAGGGCTCAAAGTTAAAATAAAGACGGGCTAATTATAACATATAACATTTATTGCATACATTGCTTTAAATGTGAAATTAATTAAGATTGTTTGGATTAAGTCCAAACTTTTTGCTTGACTGTCGGATAGCTGGTTTGTTGAGTGACTGTCTCAAATGGTTCTTTGGCCATTGTTAGCAAAGGAGAATAATTACTTTTACACATATTTCCCAAGCTAGTCATAGAGGAAGTAATGTCATCATTGATATCCACAGCAGAAAAACTGTAAGTCAACATATCACATACTTTTCAAGTGTTTCATGTGAGAAACTGAAATCGAAAGACGGCCTGAACTTGGACAGGGTCCTCGCTTGATACCAGTTATCACATACGGCTAGATTAATTGTTTTGCCAATCCCTGAAAGCTGTTAAATTGGATTGTTTTGCCCATGAACAGAAATGCATTACAAGGTTGTCAAAGCAGTTTTATTTGCCAATTTCTGCCTCTGAAATCAACGGCTCGTGACTCAGAATTTATGATTCATATCCAAGTGTTAGTCATGCAACAGGAGGAATAGAAAGTTAGCAGTTGGATATCAAGATTTCTATAATTAGCTCTAGCACTAATAAACTTAGTCATAAAGTCTGTGATACTTTAGTACAACAGATATATGCTACAGTAAAGTTCAGACACTACATTACCTTAAACCTACAGGCCTTTAAATAAGTAAGGACTATGTTAAACGATCTGGTGGTGTCACTGCATGCTTTGAAAGTCCATTTCTAAAGGATACCATAACAACTCACAGGACTATCTCTTTTGGAATCTCTCTGTCTCCTTTAGTTTCATGACAATGCTGTTTGTGACACACATCCTCTGTGGCTTTTTTCAAGCTCCTTTTCTCTCTCACCTTTTCTTCGCGTTGATCAAGCCTTTCCTCAGCTCCCCCCCAGCCTTTTTTTTGACTGTATCTTTTCCTCAAACACAACTGTCTTAAAGTGCATAAGTATCCTACTTTGCTCATCTGCAGTGTAAAATTCTAATTTAAATCATTGCAACTCTGAACAAAAGCTGTCTGTACACAGAGCGACTCTTACGGCTCAAATGGATACTTGGCTGACATTAGCCGTTTTCACATATGCACTCCGGATAATAGCTAGATATTTACAGGGGGACTTCTCCGGAGATTCTCCCGAACTAGCCGTTCACATATGCTCCTCACAGCGGGGGACTTTCCCTGTCAAAGGGGAGGGGGGGCGGGGGATTTCCTGACGTAAGACGTGACGTAAATAAACAACACGGAAACTTAGCGGCCAAAGCAACAGAGTCCACTACACGACGCTATAATGAGAATATCTGCCTTTATATAAATGCTATGTGTAATCCAATGGAATAACAACATCCACAAAAGATTGGAGAACAACATACTGACGAACAGAAAACAAAATGCAGTCGTTTAATTACGTGCACAGAGACCGTAGTGGTCGCGTGCCAGTCACTATATAAACGTCATTCTCTTCCTATTGGCTCAAATTGAAAACCTCCGGAGTATATTCGGCCGCGTTCAGACATGAGCTCACTCGGATATTCTGCAGATAAAATACTAGGGATCTGGCCGGATAAACTCTGGGTAAAGTGAAAAATGCGGCTGTTTGCGTTCACACATAGCCTAAAGCACCTCCGGGTAGCTAAATCTCTAGAGTTTTTCAGGAGATTTCCATATGTGTGAAAAGGGTTGTTGTTTGGCAATGTGTGGTATCTTTTAAAGCCACCCATAAACACAAAAAAAACACTAACACACTCTGACCCTTACACTTTCCCCTCTTTTCTCTCGATCTATCTGTACCTTTCTCTTGTTGGTTGGACACAAATGCCAACCCATTGGAGTGAGCGAGGCTGAGAAGTGCAGCAACAACTTCCCCAGAGGCTCATGCATGTGTCAGTATGTGTTATAAATCATGCAGAGACATTCATAAGGGGGACACAATACATTTTATCCTCCTTCTCTTATCCTTCCATCCATTCTTCTACTTTTTTTTATTGAATGCAGTTCCTCTGAGCACCCAATCTGTCGCTCGGCACAATCAAAATTACAGAGGAGGATGATGTTGGAGGTGCTGAAACCAAAAAGACAAGAAGCTGGGTTAAAAAACTGATAAAAAAGAGAGGTAGAAGAGAAGAAAAAAAAAAGCTGCTGTAGTTTAATTCCACACAGGAATAAAGCCACTCAGAGAAAGGTCACAAGGTCATTTATGATCTGAATTATGAATCAACTGTACATCCTGATGTTGGTCTGCTCTTAAACTACAGATTGTTTTATTGTTTGCTGGTCTTGTACATGACGATGCATAATTCAGGGTCTGGTTGTGTTCACTTGTTACACTATGATGCTCCACACACCTGCTTATCAAACTGAAACACAGTCCATTGGCTGATGGTGCGCTGCAGTCAAAACAGCTAGCTTAGGTTTTAGGGTGTTTGTGAGTATACTGCGTTGACACCTTGTGTGTGTGTGTGGAGACAGCAAAACATTGAATCGTTGCTTGTGGGTGAGTGCGTGTGAAATCTTGTGTTTGTCTACAGCTCTGTGTAGTGTCCTTGAACTCGTTTGTTTGGAGGAGGATAAACTGGATGTTTTAAGCTGAAAAGAGGAGGTCTTTCCCTCGAATAAAATGGCATTGCAAGTGTGATACGTCTACAATGTAAAATATGGATTAGACTTTTGGCTTCCTGTGTCTCTGAATGTAGTCAACTATCTTGAAGATAGTTCCTGAATTATACTAGGGATATTTAAATGACTGTTTTAATCACAACATGATACATCCATTCTTTGGAGCACGATATAATATTTGTTTCAAATATCACAAATCTGCCATATAACTAGAGATGTCCCGATCCCAATGTCAAGTAGAGGATCGGAGCCAATTTTGGCATATCTTTACTGATCAGGGATTGGGAATTAGAAGCCGATCAGCTCATCTGATCGTCTACGTCAGCTGTCATACACACACCAAGGAGACCGTCAGCCGTCGGTGATCGGTCGTCGCCCTAGTTTTTGTGATGTGTCCAGCTCCTTCGCTACCCATCGGCCCCAATTGGCTTCTTCTGGGCCTCTACATGTTGAATCCGCGTGAGCTGGCGCGGTTGAGGGTAGGAATATCTCTGATGTTCAGCTAAGTGAAACAGGAAAGCCAGTGTACGAGAAGAAATACGGAAGCGCCTCTTCTATTCCTGTTTCACTAATACAAGACCAAGGGCTGCCAGTGCCGTTTTTAACTTTATATCAGACATTAATCTCAATTAGAAGTTCCTATATTACAGTGTTGAGCGACAGAATTGTCTTCTGATATCACAACAACGGTTTATTTATCCACGTTCTTCCTCGTCCTCTTCCGGTTTCCCCTCTTTGGAATGACAATTACAGACTACCACAGCCTGCTGGCACGGAGAGTTATTTCCTCTCACGCATGCGCAGAACATACGTGTTGGTTGGTCGTTGGCTATAGTCCTTGCGGTGTGTTTAAGTGCATTCAAGTTAACTTGTTATTTATTATAAAACAGCACTAAGTGAATTTGTCATTTTTTTATGACTGAATATTAAAGGTAAACAAAGCTTTTACACCATTCTGGGTAGAATTTAGATTTTATGTGAGTTTTACAACAATACTAGCTGGACTAAGTTGAATGTAAGCTGATGACATCTTGTAGTAACTTAATGTTTACAAATGTTCATTTTGTAATGTAAAAAACATGGACCATCTCTTATCTAGGCAAATATAAGTATCAGATCGGGACTCTGTATCGGCTGATTCTCAATATTAAAAGATCGGATCGGGATCGGGGGCTTAAAAAGCTGATCGGGACATCCCAACATATAATCATTTTTATTCAATTAAGTTCAGTGGCTTGTATTTGGTTTGAGATGATATCATAGGCCTCTTTGATAGTTAACATTAAAAAAAAAATCACTTGAGTATAAATTGACAATTTGACCCATATTTTGTATAGAATTGGATTTTTTTTTTTCACTCTTCTTATTTCTTCTCAAGAAATCATCTTCATGATTGGCTTTTACTCTAAGTTAATGGTCAATATCTACCTGGAGCTTGGAGGTGTGCTTTGACAAAAACAGTGACAAAGACGTGCCAAGGGATTTTTAAAATAAAGAAGTATCTTAAATTAGGAAGTGGATAATTGTTTCACTTCGAATTGATTAATTGATCCTGAATTTGTGTACTTCACATTTGTTGATCTTACTAATGACAGTGAGTTTGGCAATGCTTCCAATAAATGAGACCACATGTCCTCTAAACCTTCTGTTGCGGAGGTGTCATCTTTTCTGAAGCTGATTAAAGAAGGGATCATGGTTCTGGATCCTGGTCTTGTTAAGAGGATAATAACTGTTAGTCATGAAAGAGGTTTTCATTAGCCGGTGTTGAATCATTCCACCATCTGCTACTGGTGAGGAAATTTGAATGTTTTTTTTTTAACTGGAGGGACACTGCTTTCATGCCGTTCCTTTTGTATTTTGTGAGCTGCAAAGCAGCAAGTTTTTTTGTGTTGTAAAGCTATCATACAAGTTCTTCTAAAATCTGACAACATGTCACATGATATGAAATGTATAAACTACAGCGCAGATGTTTATAGATAATTCTAGCCTTGACATTTGATCTTCTTTGAAAAGGCATACTGTGTGTTTGAGACAAAATGAGAATGGAGGTTCACCTTTTTCTTACATTCAGAAATTTGCAGAAGTTGGACTTAGATTAGATTATGGTCACTGTCATTTAAAATAAGAAAGTGTCATATCAGAGTCACATTCAGGGCTGCAACTAATGCTGACATAACTTAAAGCTCAATTATTTTTGATTTTTAATATTTGGTATTTGATATACTATTTTTTTTTTCTTTTATTCGGACCAATTTTCCCCCAAGCGTCAAATACCTTGTTTAGTCCAAAGCCCTGACATCTTGACATCAGTGAGGACCAACTACTAGAGTGGCTTTTTAGAAAATTTGAGGAAGATGAATGTTCATTATTTGTTTCTTCTTCTTTTTACCTTCAGGTACAGTATTATTCCAGCCATGGAGAAAGTCGACAAGAAGTCTACACTGCACTGAAGCTAAGAAGGTAGACAAAGAAGGAGACAGGTTATTTGGACAGCGTCTTCACACATTTCTACAGGTAGGTTACACACATGACTCTATCTTATGCTGTCTTCTCTATCTTCATTCTTGATCCTTAAAAGCAGCCAATAGACAGACCAATGGAGTCACCATGCACTTCATTTTTTATACAGTTACAGCATTTGTGTGTGAGTTTCATATTCCTTTTCATGATGGAGTTGGATTTGCTTATTTGCCTCAAATGTAAGCTAGCTGCCCTGCCAACTCTCTGATTTATATAATAGCTAACCATTCCTCTGTCACACTGAAGTAAAGCGGAGTCTGAAAGTTTCTCTGTGCCACACAATTATAAGGGGTTGCTTGTTGGGAGCATATGCAAAAATTAGAGGCCGGATATTTTGGTTGATATTTTTCAACATAAATGGGTTTGACTGTTCATGCAGCTAAGTAGACATTGAATATTTGTGTTTACATTTGAATGTGCTGGTTAGTTGTTGCATACTTTATGTTGGAGGTTTGATATTTTTTTTATGACATTATTGACCTAAAAAAAGTTTGTTTAAGTAAAGTGTGGACTTTTTTGTGTATTTTTTTGTTTGTCAAGAAATTCAAATTTGTTGTTGAAAGGGGTAAACAAAATAATCCTCTAGATGCTGATATTTTGATTGTTACTTAGAAAATATTTTAGAATTTTAGAAGGCAGGCTGAAATGTGTCCATAGTTTTATTATGTGACTTGGGCAAAAATATAAAAATACATCTTTCAACTGGTTGTCATCATCTCACAGAGCCAACAGCAAAGATTGGATTCAATGGGAAGCCAGGCATGTATGTGTGAGTTTTCTGTGCTGTGGGCAAATCTTGTTGTTGAGTCACACCCTGATTGGCAAAAGAGCTTGTGGGGACAGAGTGTGGTGAAGGGGAACAATTTGGGTTATAGATCGACCAAGGGCTGATTTCAATTGGCTGGACTTTGTCTCACATGCCTTACCCTGAGGGCAGAGTACCTGTGAATTTCAAACCAGCCAGGGCTGTCATATTTCAAAATCAGGTCCACAAGAATGCTCATTGTAGCTTGAAGTCCCTGCGGGGTCAAAGTTGGAACAGGTGTTCGCACTTTTTTTGCCTGATTAGATCTCTTTGGAGGGCAATGGCATTGTGTACTCATTGAGTTTGTGTCTCTAGTTTCCAGGGCTTCACTGCACTGCCCAAGAACAGAAAGACAATTTAGGAAAATGTGATTTATTTGTGTGTGTGTGTGTGTGTGTTCTCTCCTTCTTCCTCCATCAATATCACCTGTACTGACTGTCAAGAGTGGCGTTTGCCATAACCTTGTGCCATAAAGCATTGTGTACCTCTCATGAGAGATCATATCCACGCTACTTAAGTTACACTGTAAGAGTAGGCAGCCAGAGTGAGGGGTGGAACAGTGTACCAAAAAATTTAGTATACATTTTATATTCTAAGATATTATCCTTAAAAAATGATGACTTAAGTCTATACAATACAACTGCATTTATAAGCCTATATCATTGACAAGATTTTGACCCATTTAAAGCCATGCAGGAGACATGCACACACGCATGCATGGAAAACTCTCAAGGGACCCTGCATTCTGCTGAGATCTGAGGCTCTATCTGCTTGCTTTCTTTAAGTTTTTATTAGACATGATTACTAAAGTGCAGGGATTTCCATTTTTCCTGAATGTGTTTGATACAGGCCTATTTGCTCACTCACTACATATACAGGATATACATTGAATCATTCACACAGAATCCAAAGCTCTTAGCCTGCTCTCTATAACGTCTATAACATGATTAGAAAACGTGACAGAATCATTACATAATTTGTATTATTTTTCTCCTATACACACACTGCCGTCATGCTACGTCTTTACTCACAATTTGTAGGATTTACCAGTTCTTTTTTTCTCTCTATTTCTGATTAGAGCTGGTGATTTTAATCCCAGTAAGAATTCCCACAGTCTGCCTAATTCCTGTTCCTGCCTAAAGCTGGTAGGGGGTCCAGTAAGCTGTTAAGCCCCCCCCCGGCTATACACGCACAAACACACACATCACTGACACACACATATGGACACTCCATCCCTTTCGCTGGCATGGCAGAAATAATTTTCTTGCTTAACCTGTACATGTACAGTATTTCTTCAAATATAAACACCAATACACAAGAGCATACTTTCCTACCATATAGAATGTATAGAAGCATACGCAGTCACTGCACTTCACTAATGCTGTCATGGGATTTGAATAGATTATAGCAAGCCCAGGAGACAATGCTAAATGAGAAAAATGAGGGATATGAAATTCTGATTTTCTTATTGATCAAAGCTTTTCTTTAAAGAAGTTGATAAAAGAACTGAGTTACAAAGAGGAGAGCAAAGTGTTAGAGAACTGAAAGAATTAATCAAAAATTACTCACTGATGGAATATTTTCATGCATTTTTATCGTCCATAAAAGCATTTAGAGAATGACTTCGTTGAATGTTCTCTCCTTTGTCTCCTATGTGTCAGCCTTGCACTCACAAAAATAGATACAACTTAAACCATCCCTGGCTGCAGCATTTACAAGAACTTGAATCTTTAAACTACTAACTATTTTAAACTGAATCAATGATTAGATTTTTTTTCATAACCTGAACATCTAGGTAAACCCTGATTTAGTAAAAATATTAGAACAGGAGTAAGCTATTTGTTTCCACATTTCCATTGTGTATAATTATTTCTCCTATTTAATTGCTATTAAAATACAATGCATGCAGTGTCCTATTTAAATATGTCTGGTGTGTCACATGGTATGCAGCCATATCCAGCAGCCTGATGGACTTGGTCCTGCAACAACATGTTGGTACATCAATTAGTAATAACTGCACAAACAGGAAGCCTGGGGGTGGTTTGTTAGTACATTCTCCTTGTCTTTCTTGTGTAACTGCGCATGTTGAACTTTGGCCCACATTCAACACATGTATATGATTGCATATGTTCATGTACAGATACAACTTCTCGTCTCAAGATAGGAATGTGTGTCTTTTACAATGCAGTACTAGCCTATTTGAAATATTGGATATCGGCCTTTCTCTGTTTATGGGGTTATTTTTGATGCACTCAGAATCCCATGCAGGGAAACACTAAATTCATGATCCATTTAGAAATTGTCAAAACTTTGAGATTATCGTTTTAAAGACTTTCTGTATGAAATCCTTTTTTAATATCTTCCCAAAAATATTTGATCCTAGAGTGTGTGCGTGTATGTAGTCGGGCCAGAAAAGCATAAATCTCTTTTACATATAATTTGTTTTTATGATACATTGTTACTGTAAACAGCAAATCTTGTAGCACCATCACAGTAAACCCCACACATGCCGTCTCATTTACTCACCCGAGCACCTTATGCACACCTGCACATAAGTACAATGTCAGGCATGGATTTGTAGTAATGCACATGTAGCAAATAATTCACACACACACACACACATACACACACACACACACTTGCATTTAATCTTTCTAAGCCATTTCCCTAATCAGCTCTCTGTTAGTCACAATACCATTTACAGATCCAAAGTAACCACACACACACACACACACACACACACACACACACACACACACACACACACACACACACATACACACATGCTCCTACCAGACTGTCCAAACACAGTGCTTTGCTGGACTAGTAACAGCTTTAGCATGCCTACCATGTTACAACCTGTTGTTGATACATTGCATCACTTCACACATCTAATAGAAGAAATGAGAGGAGGAGGAAGAGTGAAAATCAGGGTGAGAGGGAGGTGTGCAGAGTCTCCAGAGGGATCACATGGCTTCAGTGTTCATTTGTTCCATTTATATCCATTTTTTTTTTTTACTCCTTCATCAAATCCTTCCATCATTGGGCTTTAGATCTTCTTTTAAATTATTTGTCTGTGACTCTATAGGTCCGTATTGAACCGTTTCTCTTGTATCTCTCTCAAAATGTGTGTGTGTGTGTGTGTGTGTGTGTGTGTGTGTGTGTGTGTGTGTGTGTGTGTGTGTGTGTGTGTGTGTGTGTGTGTGTGTGTGTGTGTGTGTGTGTGTGTGTGTGTGTGTGTGTGTGTGTGTGTGTGTGTGTGTGTGTGTGTGTGTGTGTGTGTGTGTGTGTGTGTGTGTGTGTGTGTGTGTGTGTGTGTGTGTGTGTGTGTGTAAGGATGTTATTTGGAGAGCAGGAGAGATGAACACACAGGGGAACACACAGGCTGATGCAAACAGACACATGTTATATTCACCAACACTCTTGGAAACTCAATTCTTGATATTTCTTTTCTTTGGTTAATAGATAGAAATCACACAACAACATAAATACACAATAAGGAATGCATAAACAAACACACATAGTAAAGTTATACTACATTTCCTCTTGCAAAGATTAAGTTGTGTTGTGTTTACATGAATGTCTTAGTTTTAAGCTTTAATAAGGCACTATGCAGAAGTAGAGGACAAGTACAGGTCCATGACGCATTAAAGAAAAACCTAAAAAGCAACATTTCTAATACTTTATAGCAGTGCTTTTCATTTAACTCCTTCATACCACAACTATTATGTGTAGTACCTTGCAACCTACAGGTTGTATATATAGCTACAGTCACATTGCTTTGCTGTACTCTGCTATTCATTCATCATTAGTCACACCTCCGTCACAGCCATAGATGTCTTAGCTGAGGGGTTTCATGCTTCTCAAAATGCCTTGAGGTGGTGAGCATGTAAGCCTGTATATGTGATCTTTCACATTATGTAAGCGGCTGAACTGAAACCATGCCTGATGTTCATGTGACAACCCCACCGTGATTTCCAGGCACGTCCCTTGGCATTCTTAGAGAGAAATCAAAGCCTTATGCCATGAAATTAGCTTTAGTCCGCTTTAGTCATGGTATAGTTTAACTGGCTGTGATTCCCAAAGCTGAGATGTGATGTTGTAGCTTTATAAAGCATCTTGCTTTAGAGAACACTTCCATAAGCTGAGGTTCACAAGTAGGAAGCAAATGTTTCCTTGTATTTGGCCACCACACTGCCCTCACCTGTTGAGGCGATAATATCTTATGGAAACAAAGATATCCCTGACAAAATCACATCCTTAAGCCTATCATTAGTATTCCCTAAGTTAAAAATGAAATCAGAATCAGAGTTGGGTTTTTTTGCTAAGTATATTTACACTTACGTACAAGGAATTTGACTTGGTGTTTTGGTGCAAAGAAAATAGCAAAGGACTAAGGCAAAAATACTAAGTAGAACAGCACTGTTCCTGTTGACAACTTAAATACAGTAAGATAAAGGAAACAATTAAAGTATAGAATAAAAATATGTTGTTATTTAGGGTAGGAATATAGTGAAGTGTTAGGCCCTACTTCAGACCTTGAATGTTCTGCATGTCTTGTATTTTACAACTTCTAGGTTAGTATATTTGTTTTGTTCCCCTCCTCTTAAAAACTGTGATTTCTCCAGTTTTCTTAAGGCCCTGACACACCAAGGAGACCATCGGCCGTCGGTGATCAGTCGTCGCCCTAGTTTTTGCGTTGTGTCCAGCTCCGTTACTTCCCGTACCCCCCAGTTGGCCTTTTTTTGGCCGATCCCACATGTAGAATCGGTGTGAGCCGTCGCCTGCGTGGTTGGGGGTCGGAATCTCTCTGATTGGCTGTTCAGCTAAGCGAAACAGGAGAGCCAGTGCACGAGAAGAAATAAGGAAGCGCCTCTTCTTTTCTTGTGTCACTAATAAAAGACCACTGACAACACCAGTGCCGTTTTCAACTTTTTATCAGACATTATTCTCGATTAGAAGTACCCATATAACGAGCAACAGCGGTGAGAAACTTGTCTTCTCGTATCACAACAACGGTTTATTTATCCGCGTTCTCCCTTGTTCTCTTCCGGTTTCCCCTTTTTGGAATGACGATTACAGACTACCACAGCCTGCTGGCATGGAGAGTTATTGCCTCTCACGCATGCGCGGAACGTACGTGGTGGTTGACTGTTGGCTGTAGTCTTTGAGGTGTGTTCTTTTTGGCCATGACAAAAGGCGTCGACGCCACAGGCGGCCTTCTTCACCACTAGTTCTTTGCCGTCTGTGTGGTGTGTCAGGGCCCTTAACTTCACTAACATTTAAGTTTGTTAAGGAGGGTCTATTGATATTTCTGTGCTGAAGGTGTGAAAATCTGTATACCTCTCTAAAGTCTAAGATTCAATGTTAACTAAATTTAGTTGCATTTCATACAAATGTAAAGTCAATCACTGTCTTTATACAACAGCACAAGCAAAGTGATAAGAAACCTCCAGCAATGCAGCTCAGGTGAGACTGACTGTCAATTCAGAGGGTGAAGGTTTGCTTAAGTGTATGGGAAATTTGACAGCAAATATGGAAAAGTTTGTAGTTTTTACGGAACTTCCTTACGTTATCTATACGTTATTACACAGTAAGATCATAAGGCTTTGTTTGTTTAACAAGCACGAATGATGTTTCACATACTAGAAGTTACTAGATAACTGACTATAGCAGATTATGTTTAACACACTCAACATCTGTGTCTTGTATGACTGCCCCTCAAACATCTGATGCTGAACCTTTCCATGTTATCTATCATGCTAAGCGCTGTGGAAGTACTGGAGTCCAAGACATGGACTCGAATCAGACATTTGTCCTGATTTTTAGGACTTGTGTCTTAACTCAGAATCGTGCATTACACATACAAAAGGTCCAAAACAGTCAGCCAAGGTTCAGACTACGGCTGTCAATCTTCATCTACATACTCAATACTAGATAATTAAAGATAAGTCTAGATACTTAAAGTTTATCAGTCCTCTGGAGAGTTTCCTTTGTCCCGTTAGCTTATAACAGTTTAAAATAGTGTTTAGTTTCGTAATATTCGCTGCAGTGACAAATTTACAGTTTCTGTAAACAGCTTCTCTAATCTTTCAAAGTAAATAGTTGAAGAACAGAATTTTCATACTTCACAATAAAAGGCACCTCTGTGGCTCCATGTTGAAACAATATCACACCCTGACCCAAAGTACAGTATAAACTGTGCTGACTCAGTTTGGGTAGAGTAAGTTACTTGAGGGAGCAAAGTCACTTTAAGGCTATAATTGAGCTTTAAAGCGCAATGTGCAGATATTTCTAACAGGAAATTAATATCATGTTGACACTAGGGGAATAATCTCAATAATTCCAGTAAACTTATTGCTTGAATCCTCGATGAAAGAGTGCAGCTTTAGAAGCCCCCCAAAGCCTAGAGACTTCATCTTTATGCTTCTGGTGCCATGGAACAGAGGGCACAGGACTTTGCCTTTAAGACTGATATTTTTGGAGTGGATGTGATGGCTTAGATCCCTTTTAGAGCAAGGGATTAGGGTGATGCTGATGCTTAGTGTCTTGGCCTGTGTGCCATTGTGTCTTGCTGCCTCTGCCTGTATGTCAGCCTGCTCTGTGTGGGGCTGGCCTTTGGAGCCAGATTTGCTTGCTGCATCTGGCTGATGTGAACAGAGATTTCATGGAAGACAGAAACAGAGGGAGAGAGAGGGGAAGAGACACAAAAAAATGAGAGAGATGGTGTGTGTCTGTATGCATGTGTGCGACTATGTGATGCATGTGCAGTGAAGCTAACTGGAGCAGGGTGTCCGGGATGCATACACGCTTGACAACCCGGCTGCAGCCTTGTGATACAAAACATTTAGTGTTAGCGTGTGTGTCTGCACGCACACAGGCAACTGTTACACTGTGCATTTGTGGACATGATGCATCAGTGACTCAGCTTCAGCTGTCAAGTGTGTGTCTGTCTGGCTGTGTACGAGTGTGTGTATGAGTTTATATGTTTGTATGTGTGTGTGTTTGCATGAGCAAGTGTGACTGTGACTTATATGAGCAGGACCAGACAGCTAGCAGTCATCATATGACTGTCTTTTTTCCTGCTTATCACCTATGAACTCTCTATGAGACACAGAACCACAGTCATAGAAAGCCTGACTTACACAGACATACACACACTCAAAACATGCTCACACACACATTTGGGCATTCCTTTGAGGGCTTTTGAAGCAGCATTAGATCAAACAGTGTCGAGAGGATATGAACACCTGAGTTGTTGCGTGTGTGTCACTGCTTTAAATGCTGAAATTTATATTACTGGTCAACCTCATAAATAATAAATTGTTTCACTCTTAATCCTTTTCATAAATGTTATAATATTTCATATTTTTATAAATGTTTTAAAATGTTCTTACTTGGATCATATAACTTTTCCTTTTTACAGAGGTAGTGATCTGTTTAAGTTTCCCGTCGACAGCTTGGTGTCAAATTAAAAGGTTCTGCAGAGTTAGTGGAAATGACTCAAATGTCACAATCTTGTCCACCTCAGTGCACACCAATAAAAACATCATCAGATCATAATCTGTCCTCTTCCCTCTTCTATGTCTAGCTGGCCAATGCCGGGCCCGTCGTGGACATCTGGTGGAGGCAGAAGCAGCAGCAACAGCAGTGTGTATGTGAGCAAGGTACCTGAGGCCTAGCCCATGTCCAGCTCATAATGCCGTCGTCCACACGGAAAGGGGTGCCGAAGGACCCCGAGGTGGCCGACCTCTTTTTTAAAGATGACCCTGAGGACGTCTTCTGTGACCTGCATGAGATCGGACATGGCAGCTTTGGGGCCGTCTACTTTGTAAGTGCTTTGTTAAGGTTTTAAACACAGTTTGAAGGACTTAATCTAAACTGTAATTAAACCATTCAACAAATGTTTTTTGTTCAAGACAAAGACAATATAAACTAAGACTGGATAAGATGACATAAAATACACTTTAATATCCCTAACATAAATGTTTTGCTCTTAACTCAGAGGGAACAAATCATAGTTACTGCATAGAAAAACACACACATGGCACAGAAACACAACACTTCCATGATACAATTTGCACATACATAAACACCCTCTTACAGCCGCTGCATATTGACATATTGCACAACCCTCACATTCAACATCCTACATCCTACATATCCTTGGTTGCATTGGATATTTAATGAGAAAATTGTCTTAAGCCGTTTTCATGGCCATTTTAGTCTTAGAATAATAACTTGAAAAACTGAAAAGCTCCACACGTTATCCCATGGAGAGTAAATCAACAAAGCTGTAATAGTGATACAGTTGGTGGTGGAATTTGTATTATATAGACAAAATATGAATGAGGGGCTCCTTACTAGATGATAATTATTAATACTTAAGTATAGCTATGATTTACGGTATATATTAATTAGTTACCCCACATATTCATTTATTGATTAACTGATTTGTACTCGTTGTAAGAATAACCTCTGCTACATTATGAGCTCTTTGAATGCAATTAAGTGGAAACAGATTCCCTCGCAGCACTTTCTCTGTAGCCTTTCTTATTACTCTCATCATCACTAATTACCCATCAAGCCTTTGATTCTAAAGCTGAGTCGAGGGGGGGTGAAAGCATGCTACATGTCTCTACTCTCCATTTTGCTTCTCCTTCTCCTGTCATAGTCAGTTCATTCCTCTCTTCATCTTTCCTCCTCCGTTATTCCTCTCCTCTAGTCTCCTCTCCTCTTGCCTCGTCTCCTCTCCTCATCTATCTCCTCTCTTCCAGATGTAGGGCTGGGGGCAATAAAGCCTCCTCCCTCCCTCCTTAGACAGCTGTTTCTTGCTATAGAAAGCAGGAGCTGTAGACAGTGGGGCAGGATTTTCTCAGTGGGGCAGGATTTTCTTGGCAGGGAGGGCTTTATGATCCTCTTCTATCCCTATGTCATTTACAGACACACACACACACACACACACACACACACACACACACACACACACACACACACACACACACACACACACACACACACACACACACACACAGACACACACACAGTGACCCAATCCATTACTAGTAGCCATAGTGCCAATGTCCGTCTGGCTAACAGTCTTCAATGTGCGACTAAATCCTGCCCTGATGCCAGCTCTGTGCTCACTGACACACTTATTCTGTTGGCATTACAACTGGTTCACAGCTAGCGTTAGATGTTAGCCTGAGCAGCATTGGTGAAAGCAGCCCATAACAGTTTATCAGACCACTTTCTCCTAAATGTAATCATTGGAATTATGGATATGCTTACAAATAGGTTTCATATCTATTTTCATTAAATGTTAATCATGATATTGTTAATGGAATTAATTAATTTCATTCATATAAAATTATGAGTTAGTTTCTTTAAACAAGAAACCTGATAAGAATTCTGGTGTTTGATTATGTTAATTTGCAGTTTTCCTGCAGAAAAATCATCATCACAATCTGTGTAAAGTCCCAATAACCATCAGTCAGAAGGATGACTAGTCCTGATTTTTCCTGAGAGGCAAAACCCATGGCAAAACAAAGGGCTGCAAACAACTCCCTGCTTATTAAGATTATTGCTAACAATTGATGCCTGCACACATGAACATATGATATTTATTTCAGTTTCCCTAATCTGGATTAATGCAGCTAGCCAGTTTGAGGACACAGAAGTTTAATTGAAAATCAAAGTGAAATATTTCAGAAGTTTTGACCTTGCATTTAACTCACTGGGAGAGAATTGGGAAACTGGGAATTCACACACTGGAAACTTTGGTTATTTTTGTAGTTAAGACAACTGTACTAACCACTGATACAGTTAATAGTATAAGCCGTCATTTTACAGCACTTTGATTTTGTTTTCAAACATCTAAGGAGTATATATCCTACATATACCGCTTAACTTTACAATATAGCTGCAAGTTCATTGCATGAAGGCAGGGAGGTACACTGACTACGTCCATAAATGTGTTCGTATTCTCGTACTCTATGTGCATGCATAGTAACTAAATTAATTAAGTTTTATGTGCAGCCATAGTTTATGCATGGGGAGATTAAGGAGGAACTCCATAATAGAAGAGACCAAGGGGAATTCCCCCTGCTGAGTTTGCAGGCCTATCATCCAGGGATTTGAACTCAGCACTATAGCTAATGCTGGATAAATTAGCCTATTGTAATTATTGATACACTTCCTTTTCTCTTGCAATGACAATTAGTCTGAATGAATTTTAATATTTCAGCATTCCATGTTTGTTTCCCCCTTTTCTCTATAGCCAAGTTTCTATAAACTAATCCAGGGGGAAATGCTTTTATACATGAACTGACAAGCAATCATATGGATCAGATGAATCTGAAAAAAAGTCAAATGGGAATACTGTGTTGCCTGCTGTTACTGTAATTCCATTTGAATCTCGACATGAAATTCCCATTCATTTGTAAGTGGGATGAAGCCGAGATAAGGGCTTAGGCTGAGCCGCTGCGGAGCTGTCCATGAGGGCAAAAGCCTTTGAGGTTAACACCATGGGTTTAGCATGGCAATGTGGATGTGCACAGAGAATTCAAGCACTTACAGTAGCTGCAGAATAACCACATATCATTAACCTGCAGGCTTCCTCTAATCATGTTGCTTAGTGCTTTGATCAGGTGGAAATTTGTTTAAATTCAAATGAGAGAATATGTTTTTGCACTGTCACTGCATTGTACATGATTTGCTTTGTGCTTTGTGATATAGTGTTTTGCATGTAGAGAATTTATCCAGCTCACCTCTGGGTAACCATTATGAATGTTGAAAAGGGGAGTTAAAGCAAAGTGCTAAGAAAAGCAACTCATGTCATGTCATAAGTCGTACATTAACATTTATTACATTGTTATGAAGCTCTGTAACAACGCTTTACAAAAACAGATATACATGTCTCTCTGTGTATTGTCAACAAACTCAATAGCTCCTGTCAGTACCCATGAGTAAAGGCATGTGTAAAAGTATGTAATAAATTACAATATACACAGTTGTAATGATTGCAGACGATTCCTATTGCCAGGGGACATGAATACATTTTGAAAAGTTGTTATTTTGTGAGAGTCTCTAGTACATTCTTATCCCTCTGTTTCCCTCTTAAGGCACGTAACTCCTACTCCAACGAGGTGGTGGCCATCAAAAAGATGTCCTATAATGGCAAGCAGACTGCAGAGGTAAGAAAAAGTATTTTAAAAAACAAATGCTACTGTAAAAATATCAACTCTATTTGGTGGTTATCTCATACTAACAGGAAGTTACTTTAGACAGTCTTAGATCTTAGAATTAGACAGATCTATTGTCACTGAAAACAGGAGCTCAATTACAAAAAAAAAACTGCATCATGTCATTCTCTGATGATAGTCACCCAAAATGTTGACACTACAGTAGCTTGTGCAGCAGTCTCGTTTGTGGGGCTTAATTACCCTGAAGGAACAGAGATAATGTGAAAATGATTAAAAATAATTACCCACCACCAGAAGCAAAGTTTGCACGAAAACATGTGCTTCCCTCAGGCAAATCACAGAAAAGGTTTATGCTGAAGATTATTTCAGAAGGAGCAATATGTGTGATCACAGCTTTCACAATTCACTATTCCACATCTCTGCAGTACATTAATCTCTTTTTTTAAAACTGTGAGTGATGTCTTTTATCAGTGTCATGCAAGAGTGTGACTCTTGACAACGCTGTTTTAATTACCTGAGGCTATTTGGTTGCTTATCAATACATTTTTTTTGTATCTAATCACTCTGATTTTTATTTATTCTGGCTCCACTGCTAATGAATATTGTGTCTATCTATATATGACAGTATCTGATGCATAATGTCCATTTAAGTGGTTACAACAGAAAGGCCAGCTGCACCATTGCAATCAAAGTCACAGCAATGCCTCCTAAAGGGTTCCTGTGATTGTACCTTTAGTGTGTAACCATCTGTGTGTCTGGCTTGGTTCTTGGCAGAAGTGGCAGGATATCATAAAGGAGGTCAAGTTTTTGGGACAGCTGCGACACCCAAACACAATTGAGTACAAAGGATGCTACTTGAAAGACAACACTGCCTGGGTGAGTGGATCCTTCTCCGCCAACTCTTTTTTTTTTTTAGTTTCTATCTTTGTATCAGTCTTGCAATATTGTTAGCTTCACCTCTTTCCTCCCTTCCTCTTTGTCTGATTCTTTTCCTCCTACATTCTATTTATTTTTCTCCTCTCCTAGCTGCAGTCTACTGTTTCTCTGCATATGTTGTAACAAGTACTACATTCATTGCAAGCATCAGAATGTGACAAGTTGGCAGCCTAAAACAACTTTGATTTTGCACAAACTTGACCTCAAGATTTTTGTAAAGAAGATTTTGGGAATGATTATTTATTCAGCTGTAACTGTATACTTTTTTTTAGCTGGTGATGGAGTACTGCCTGGGCTCTGCATCAGATTTACTAGAGGGTAAGTGTTTATTAATGTTTAATGTGCGCACAAACACACAAATATACACACATTTACAAAGCACCTTTATTGTGTGTGTCAGGGTGTTTATAAAAAAAAATTCCCGACCTGGAAAAGATTCCCCTAAACAACCTAAAAAAAAACAGATTTGCTTTAATTTGGTTTATTTTAGTGTCGATTAGTGAGTCTTAGAGGAGAAAGGCTGATTTTGTTGGTTACTTTTAGATGGAACCACACAAGATGTTTCATCTTAATCCCAGACTTTATGCTAAAATAAGATAACAGAGCTATGCTAGCTAACATTTTTTTTTACTTCAAGGGAAGACATGTTAAGTAGCACAATTCCCAAGTTGTCAAACCACTCCTTCAAAGATCATCTAGTATTTGAGTATGGAGACACTGAAATACTACCAGAGCAAAACATTGAGAGAACCCCCCTTACAGCCATGAGGTTTGACATGCAGTAGTTTGTATTCTCTGCTAAATTTCCCATGACTTATCTCCAAGTGAGCTTCGAGATAAGTCACGATAACCCACAAAGAGTCTGTGTCTGTAGGTTTGAATTTATGACCTTGGTTCTTGAGGTTTAGCTATATTTTCTAGGTATGAGGAATTGCCTTCCACCAGATGGCTGCATTTCCAATTTAAACCCTCATGTTCTGTGGTTCATTCTGTGGATATTTGATTCTGCCATATCTGGGTGGTTTGAATTTAGTTTCAAGCTTGCCTACCGCTTCTAAAGGCCAAAGAACATCCTCCAGTATAAAATGCTTGACCTCCTTACTGTTTACCCTCCAAGCGTTCCTGACTTAAACCGTATGTGTTATTTTAGGCACCTATGTGTGTACTAGTCACTGACGCAGATTCACGGTCATGACAGTTGGCCTGTTTTTTTTTTTTTTTTTGGTGTTTTCTCTTGGCCTTTTTCTCAGTCATAGTTGTGCTGTGACCTTTCGCCAAGGCATGCACTCGCTCTGTTTCTGAAAACGGTCCACAGGGAGCGAATATCTAAACTGTGCTCTTGAGGCGCCAGTGGCCGCATGGTTAGTTTGTGTGCCCATAGTATAGAGGCTGTTTACCTCGAAGGGAGTGGCCCAGGTTTGAATCCGACCTGTGGATGGCTACTTTCCTGCATGTCATTCCCCACTTTTGCTCCCAGATTTACAACTCTATCCACTGTCCTGTCTCTCAAATAAAGATACAAAAAACCACAAATTAAATCTTTAAAAAAATCTGTGCTTCATATGGTAGATTCCTTGAGAATATGTTGTTGTGCTGTAGAAGCAGGACACTTTTAATACCAAGAATCTGATTATGTGTTTTAGTTACCAGGCCCTTGATCAGATAGGAGGTCCACACTACACAGCTATATGCTAAGGTTTATTTATGTTGTAGCCATTTTTTCTAGGACTACTATGATTCATTTTATAATGTATTCAAAGTGTTTAAAGAGTTTGAACTAAATTTCCCTTTATTTATTCCTCCACAAGTTCATAAGAAGCCGCTCCAAGAGATGGAAATTGCTGCCATTACCCACGGTGCCTTGTTAGGACTGGCTTACCTACATTCCCATAATATGATTCACAGGTGAGTCAGTTTGTTTCCTCAATCCAAACATTTCCCAACAGGACTTGAGCAAAAGCATGATAAGATGAGATGAGAGACACTCGTGTTCTCCCTTTATTGCAGGGGTTTCTCATTAAGCTGTAAAAGCTCACGTCTGTACTTACAATTTATCCTTCTCAAACATTACCGTGAGGAGGTAACAACCCTCCTGTCTCACTGGTGTCTACAGTATTATTGTATCTTTATAAGGCTGACAATATGATTAGCGTCTAATAAAGGCACCATATGAAGCCTTTTACTGTCCAACACTACTTATTGCATAAATGTAATGATATCTATGGTTTGTGACAATATGCATCACACTAGAGACCTGTATAATAAAATGGAAGTATAATGTCTTCGATATAATGGAGCGGAGAAGGTTTTTCTTGGCTGGTTTTCCAAAACTGTATGCTTTCTATGTTCCAACTCTCTCCTCATCCAGAGATGTGAAAGCTGGTAACATCCTGCTGACTGAGCTGGGTCAGGTCAAACTGGCCGACTTTGGCTCCGCCTCCATTGCCTCACCTGCCAACTCCTTTGTGGGAACACCTTATTGGTCAGTATTCACAAAATCAAGATATAATATGTTAGGTGACAACACAGGAATAAATCAGGAATCTGATATAGTTCTGATCAAAGTAGCTGCTTTCTTGCCATCTTTTTTTAAGTGCCTGAGTTCTGTTGTTGGAAAATTTCACCAAGTGTTGATTTTCTACACCTCATGTCAGTCTCCATAAATTATAGGTATTTTTGTTTGTTAAGTTCATGAGAAAATCAATGTAGGCTTTTCACTGTGAGAACAGGGTTGATCATTGATTCAGCAAGGTGCTGGAACTGACAAAACTTTCCCTCATTAAAACCATTAGTTTCACCCATCTGATGTTCTCCAGCAGTGACAGCAGTCCAAACATAGTGGATTGTTGTTTAGTAGTCCTGATATACAGTATATAAAAGGAATTTTCAACCCTTTGTCTAGATAACAAAAAGTAGGCAGCGAGAATAGGCCAGCAATGTTACATAGTTAAGTCGTTTTCACATATGCACGCCGGATAATATCTAGATAATTACAGGAGGACTTCTCCGGAGATTCTCCCGAACTAGCCGTTCACATATGCTCCTCACAGCGGGGGACTTTCCCTGTCAGAGGGGAGGGGGGGCGGGGGATTTCCTGAGGTAAGACGTGACGTAAATAAACAACGCAGAATTAGCGGCTGAAGCAACAGAGTCCACTACACGACGTTATAATGAGAATATCTGCCTTTATATCAATGCTATGTGTAATCCAATGGAATAACAACATCCACAAAAGAGAGGAGAACAACATACTGACCAACAGAAAACATCATGCAGTCGTTCGAGTTGAAATCTCCAGAGTATATGCTGCCGCGTTTAGACATCAGCTCACTCGGACTTTCCGCAGAAAAAATACTAGGGGTCTGGCCGGAGAAACTCCGGGTTAAGTCTGTGCGAAAAATGCGGCTGTTTGCGTTCACCTACAGCCTAAAGAACCTCCGGGAAGCCAAATCTCCGGAGTTTTTCAGGAGATTTCCGTATGTGTGAAAAGGGTTTATCTGTGAAAAGAGCCAGGTTTCTTAAGTTTATGTCTAATATTTTATGTAAAGAAGACCCTTTGTAGTTTGTCTCTAATACATAAATCATCAGCTCAACATTACTCAACATAATATTCCCTTACATACTCAGCTTTAATGCTGAATGAAAATCATCACAAAAACGGCTAGACCAGTGATGGACCCTCATCATCCCAAAAGCCAGCATCACACAACTATGGCTCACTTGTCTTACACACACACACACACACACACACACACACACACACACACACACACACACACACACACACACACACACACACACACACACACACACACACACACACACACACACACACACACACACACACACACACACACACACACACACAACAAGTTGTCACAGTCCACGTTTAGAGGGACATACACATTTTCTAAAAACTGAGCTGCTATCACAGCATAGCAGAGTCTTTAGAAGCTCTGAGAGGCTTAGCAGATTATAACATTTTTGTGGATTTTTCCCCATACTTAATAAACTCTGAGTGCATGTGTATATGAGTGTCTACATTTGCATGCCTCTCTCTATCCTCAGGATGGCCCCAGAAGTGATCCTAGCCATGGACGAGGGCCAGTACGAGGGGAAAGTTGATATCTGGTCCCTGGGGATCACATGTATTGAACTGGGTGAGCATGCCCAGAACTGCTTTTTAAAGGATGAATTTATAAACCAGTCAGAAGTTGAAGTCAGAAATTCAACAGCTTTAAGCTCGTGATAAATTAAACAAAAAGACAGAAAATCTTATTTTGTTCCTGCAAGCATTCAGGACTCTGAGTCTGACTCCTTGAATAGGGAGCTGATTGTTGATTGTGAAAACTCAGGCACTGAAACATCACTGTTCTCTGATTCTCCCATATTTTCTTATTTTAGCGGAGCGCAAACCGCCCTTGTTCAACATGAATGCCATGAGTGCCTTATATCACATCGCACAGAACGACTCTCCCACGCTACAGTCCAATGAGTGGTAAGTTTCAAAAACACCTCCTAAATGTTAACTTTGTGTCAGTTTCCATATTCCTTTTCTTAGACCTTTACTTAAAAAAAGCCAAATTTCTTTTGAATGCAGTTCACAGTGCGATCAGTTAAACCACAAAACGACAAAAATGTTATTTCAACTGAACTAAGAAATTGTCCACCAAAAAAAAAGTAAAACTGCTGCTACAATTCTTTCAGTCAATTGTGAAAATGTAAGCTTAATCCGATCAGGGCTCCATTAGGGTAAGACACCCGTGTGTTAATCTTCATGACCTGTGATCCCTGCAACAAGCGTTGTGTAAGGTCACACTTATTAAGTCTCTTATGTAATTACTGGGGAAACCTCCATCAAAGGAATACTGTATAAAGAACAACACCAGTCCTGAGTGGCTTTAATGTGTATATTATGTGTACTGTCTCAACATCAAAACAAGGAATTTGGATTATTCTAATATTGTTCTAGTGGTTAAATCACAAAGATGTTCTGTTTACCATACTAACTAGGATGTTTCTTTGTACACAGACACGGTGCTCCAAATGAATTATTGGAAAACAGCCTGCCTTTTGCATTTTTTACATGCTGCCTTCAGCCTCGCAGTTTATTATTGGAGCAACTAATAGATTCTCTAGAGACTGTCCTTCCAGACATCAAAAAACTTTAAGCAATTAAATTTAGGCCAGCAGGTTTAAAACAGCTCGTTGCTGTGTCTTTGCAGCACAACTCACATACAGTGTTGGAAGTACACCTTGTTTCAGTCTGAACTAGTTGTTCTATCAAAAAATAAGGTCTGTTTTCTCTGTTAAAGAAGCATATTATCAACATCATAAGTGTTCGTTCTGTTTGAAGGACTCCCTTTTAAAAGGATTCATTTTAATTTGAACAAGTTATTTTAATCACAGAGCATAAAACTGACTTTTTGCCTCACACTAGCTATCCATTTATTCATTTATTCTCCTTAAACCAGTAAATAATCCATGCACATATACAGTATACATTTATTTGGCTTGTAGATAACTACTCAATCTATGCATCACTATAAATTATATACCACTCTACTTACCTCATAATTAATTTACATGCACATGTACTCATATGAGCTGAAATAAGTAGAAAATTAGGTGAACATGTGCACACCAGAAAAGAAGATATATATTAAGCACTTAAAAGCTATTGAGTATATTAAGTGAAATGTGTTCCAAAATGTATATCAATAATGATATAAAGAGATAGAAGCAGGAAATTAGCAAGGCAGCAAATATTCCACAGTTGCCCTCATGTGTTAGCCACTGCTAACACATTGCATGTGAGGTGTGATTCTCCGGGCAGAAATAAAAGTTGTGAAATATTAACACGAAGTTTGATACTCTCTCTGTTTTTTACCCGTTGTGTGCTTCTTTCATGCTCTAACTACGATGGAATGAAGGTACAGTTCGCAGGCAGAGTCTTGTTTGTGTCAGCTTCTTGAATTGTCTTGCAAGAATTTATTTTGAAAGAATGCGTCTCCTCAGGAAAGCCAGGGTGAAAGTCTGAATTTTGTTCTCTACCTGCCTTCGAGCAGCCTGAAGGCATCTGTGGCCTTCCTGTGTCCTCCACACAAGCTTTCATTTAAAGAAAAACCTAAAAAAAAAAGAAAAGTTATCATGCATTCTGACAAAGTAAATAATTAGAAACAAGAGGTCTTCTACCTATAAAGGTCCATGGAGGAGGCCTGCTGTAATAATTAGCGTTCTTTGAAGTCATAGTGTTCAAGCGAGCGATTGTGTGGGGCGGTGCAGGGTTGTAGTATTTTTGGAGGAGCTCCAGCAGCCTGAGGCGTCGGCAACATCCCGCCAGATGAGACTAGTAGAGACATCAGCCTCATAGTGTAACTTCAGCACACATTCACAAGGACACACTGTACACACATTGGCATGACATTCAAACGCACTCGTGGACCTTTGCTAACCACATGGGACGCTAAATTCAGAGTATGAGGAGAAGCAAGGTGTAAAAAGGTCCACTATCTAACCCTAGAGTGATCCTGCATGTGTACTGTATATTGACTATAAGAATCTTGTATATCACCACAAAAAAATCATTTTTCTCTCATATCAGCAACCCATACACACAGCGTTGCACATTCTGTGTTATCATGAGTATATTTTTAGATCTTAGTCAGTGGCACAGTGCTCCCAAGCTCCAGTGGCCTATATTTATATTGCTCCACATATTTACATAATCCATATATGGTCTGTATGTAGGGCTACACTGAGAGATTACATTGGATCGTTGTGGTTTAATTCATTGATATGATAAACAAAGCAATTCATAAGAGATTACTTGTCACATAAAGCAGTTATTGACATTAAGCAAAGAAGGTGTGGCTCAAGGCAGCATGTCATTTAATGATCACTACCATTTCAGCAGAAGTTGTCCTTGTTTAAATATGTTTGACTGAGAAATTGTCATTGACCTTCATCCTCTCCCATCCTCTTTCCCCAGGTCTGACCCCTTCCGGAGCTTTGTCGACTACTGCCTACTGAAAATTCCTCAGGACAGACCTTCGTCAGGGGAGCTTCTACGAGTGAGTGGGCTCATTCCTTTGTAATCCCTCCAGCTGTGACCTCACTTCCTGTCTCAGTCAATCCCTCAGCCATGTGGGATGAGTCATTCCCACCCACCCTAGGCTCCCTAATACTCAAGAATATACACAGTCTCTTCCTAAAGCACTGTTGTTGAGAATGGCTTGTTCTTTCTCTCTATTTTTGTTTTTGCTATACCTCCACTTCTCGTGCTCAAAGGACTGTGTTTGCTGCTTTCACATCAGTTCTTTGATTAAAGTCCAACAGATATGGCGTTTTAAATATTTATACAGCAGTTACTCTGTGCCCCCCATGTTTGTTAGTTTTCTTTCCAGAAAAATTACAGATTAAGAAGCATTCATAAATTCATGATAAAAAGAGGAATTAAAGATGTTCTTGAAATGCAAGACAAGTATTTTGGAGGCAATTTGTGCCTTTACTGATTGTTTGATAGTGCAGCCATAAATGGAATGGGGTAGGGGGGCAGAGATAGGGAAGGACATGCAACAAGGGTCTCTGGCTGGACAGGAACTGTATACATCATGGTTCATGGTTGTTGTGTTGGATATTTTTTTTGGCCATCCTTCCCAAAAACCCATTGAATTTACGAGTTAATCCTTCCATGTTTATTGTGTTTCCCTGTAATTGAGGAGTTTATCTTTTTGTTTGTCTGACTGGCAGGTAATCCTATTGGCCTAAGAGTTTTATGTTCTCTGTGATCACGCTCAACAGTGCAGTAGCAGGAGTTTTCACACCTGTCTCACTTTAGGGAGGACAAAGGGAATGTGCAGACTTGGGCCAAGCGAAGTTACAGGGCTTTGGACTGTTGTGTGGAAAGAATCTGTTTTAGACTGGAATTCAGTCTTCCCAGCACCCCTGACCCAAATCCTGTCTAAAAGACCATTAAAGAGGGATAAGTACCAAACAGACTTTGGATCAGTGTCCAAGGGGCTTCTTCATAGTGAAGAGCTTGGGGGGCTGGGGTGTTAGCTTATGATTAATACCCCACTTTCTCTTCTCACACACAAGCACAAAATCACTTTCTTTCAGTACACACACACACACACACACACACACACACACACACAGAAACACAGAAACACAGAAACACACACAGACACACATCCCTCCAAGCTCTTTAAAGGGGAAATCAGGTCACTAATCTGGTGGCCTTGAGCTATCAGTATTCTGGCTTCAGGTTAGACACCCTCTCTCCATGTTAACCTCAGTAAGAGTAAAAGTAATTAAATACATGATGAAATAATAACCTTTTAATGAACTCCTACAATTACCCTAATTTAAGCAACAACTAAAAAATACTGTGTTAAACAGTCTTAAATGTATTTGGGTGTTGTTTGATTTTGGGTGTATTTTTTATTCCATACATTAACTTGACGTTATCTGTATGATAAATATGTATCTAAAGCCTTAAATACTAAGCTTAGCTTACCAATATGACTGCTTACAAGTGGAACAGCTAGCCTTCTTTGTGTTAAGGGGAATAATTTGCAGCTGCATCAGTGGATAAAGTAGGAAATCGGGAAGAGCGAGTGGGGAATGACATGCTGGAAAGAAGCCGTAGGTTGGACTTGAACCCTAGCCACTAGTTTGTAGGACTATAGACTATAGATATGGTGAATGATCTAAGTGCCAGTCCATGGGTACCCCTATACTTTTTTTAATAGAGATGACACAGTGACCTTAAAGGTGCTGATAGGTGAAGCTTGATTGTTTTGGACAGAGCAAGGCTAGTTATTTCCCTTCTCTCCTCTTCATGCTAAGCGAGTGCTGGTACCAGCTATTTATTTAATTGAATTGACATCAGAGTGCTATCTGATCCAACTCTCCATTAGAAAGAAAATATAGTTTTTTATCAAAACATTTCCATCTGTGGATTTTTACTACTGCCGCTGTAGCCTACCATAATTGCAGTAGAAGTAAAGTATAAAAAAGGTTGACAATAACTGCTAATATCCATTAACCTTATAAACTAAGAAGATTTAATGGAGTTACTGTAAGTCTCAAATGATTAATTTTTGATTCTGGCCTCAGTGTACACTTAGGAAATGCGGTGAGGTTGCTGTAGAAATGCTGTCACTTTTTCTTAACACTAACCTTACAATGACCAGAAGAATCCTGGTTGATGGGTCGGGGGTGGCCAACCACCCACACTCTGGTGTAGGACCGTCAGAAAACGGGACAAATCACTCTCATCTCTATTTTCAGAGTGTGATGTCACTCCCCCGTGTCCTGACTAACCCATTACACCAGCATCTGTCACATGGACAGGAAGGTGTGCAAAAAAAGAGAGTTGGAGATGCACCTAAAAATATACTTTTGCCCATTTTCTCTACACAATATGTATATTTTAGTCCTTTCCTCAAAGGTTGCATACATTTCAGCCTTTTGAGCACACAATATTTTATGAATGAGAGTGACTAAGAGGAGGTGTGTGAATATGAGAATGGTAGAGTGGGAGGAAGCACAGGGGAGAGAAGATGTGATTTGGGTTTATTTCTATTTCGAAACTGATGTCACACAATAATTTTTTAGAAGGAGCATAGATAGCAAAAAGTGCACATCATGACCTCATGTTTTTCCTGACCCCAACCACCTCTCCCCATCCTCTCTGACTCGCTGGTTATGTAACACAGATAAATAATTTCATGAACGCGATATGCCTCAAAACTCGACAAATTACACCTCCATCAAATTACAGAACGGTCGGTATCTTCCAAAAGAATAACTCAACACTCAGTAATTTGATTAAAAAAAACATTTGAATCAGTGAAGTGTAAAATTATAAAGGAAAATAACCTTGGAAAAAATTGTGGCCTTATTTTGTTATTTTCATCTTGTAAGGATTTCACTTTCTTTTCTAGACATATACTGCACAGTGTCACAGTCTACTTTGGCATCCTTTATATTTTGTGTCCCTAACATTATCACATAGTTTACCCGGTAAATATTGATTCTTTACAGGCAAATTATCCTTGAAGGCATTCTAGGAAACCAAGGAATATCCATATTAAAAGGACCAAAAGCTCTGTGAAATGAGCTTCATATTACTCAACGGTTGTTTTTTTCTTTTTATATTTTTAGTGAAGCTGCCATTAACTTTAAGTTCCTGCCAAGTAAAATCCGGTTATGGCATGAAAATGATTTTTTTTTTTCTGAAAATCAGTTTTATGGCCAATCTTACACATATCCCATGTGTACAGTGCACTATAGAATGAAGAGCACTTAGACTCCCAGTGCTGGCTGAGTAACCTAACAGCGCCCCCTTGTGATAGACACTGATGTAGTGCTCATTGAATTAATGCACCGGATACACTAAATGAGAGAAGTTGATGGTAATGCAGTCTTATAAATGAAAATAAGTTGACCTATAAACACTATTTACAAAATTTAAGAAAATCAGTCTTATACATTTAATAAAAACTTGAAGGTTCTGCAACAATTCATCATATTTATGGGTAATAACTTACCGTTCATCTTTCTAATGTCCTACATCATCTAGCAAACACAACAAAAAATTTCAAAAAATATATTTTTTTTGCTATTTATAATTTAGTTAATTAAAAATATTCCATGATATTGACATTGTTTTCCAGAGAACCCACAACAAGGAGTCCAATCCCTAGTGACAATATCACTATTTGGAACAAAAAGGGCTTAATATTAATTCATTCATATTACTATATAAAAAACCCTCCATTTTATCCTCTCTACATCAACATCTTACTAAGTTACTCACTTTGCTCCACTTCTCTCTCCAGCATGATTTTGTGCGAAGGGAACGATCGCCGCGTATTCTCATCGAGCTCATCCAGAGGACCAAGGATGCGGTGCGTGAGCTGGACAATCTGCAGTACCGCAAGATGAAGAAGATCCTCTACCAGGAGAAACACAATGGGCCCATGGGAGAGAGCCAAGAGGAGGAGGAGGTGGGAGAAATTTAATATAAAGATAGTGGGAGTTTAGAGAGAAATACACAAATAACACTGTATGGGAATTGTGAAGTTTGACAGGGGTAGCAGCAGATGTAGGTGAATGGAAAACAAGGAGTTAAAATCATGACACCATTAATTTCTTATTTTAAAGTTTTGTGGCAAACATTACAAGTACCTTACAAGTACCACAAGATTGTAAATATATACTAACAGCAGAAACAATCATCGTGCCAACTAGGACGGTTAAAAAAAGTAAATATTAATAATAACAAAGTAGTCAGTTTTAAAGTAATAATTAATGGACAAGGTAGTCTATTTACGAATGCAACAAACAGTTCTATTCAAACAACTTAATTAATCCACCTAACCCTAACCCTAACCCACTGATTTCTTGATGACAGCAGAGAAATTAACTCAGAAGAACATGTGGCAAAGTCCACATGCAGGATTCTTTGAGCTCAGATTCACAGCACAAAGGCTGGGGACAGAACTTTTATTTTCTCAAATGCTTCATTTTCACTTGGAGTAATGTTGATAGAACATGGATACGTAGTCGACGGCTGCTCACAGCAGTCCAGCGCTTAAACATCACAACAAACCTCTAACAGCCACAGTAGCCTGACATTGAGATGAAATGTCCCTTAGTTGACCTAGCTCTGAGGCAGCATGAACAGACATGGACAGCTAGCAGCCACAGCAGCAGTGTCATCCTACACCACAGGAAGAAAGTCAGAGCAGCCACCAGAACTCATAGCAATAAGAAGCAGCAGCAGGCTTTACTGTGGAAAAAACTGATAATAACATCCAAACATGGTATTTTACTGCATACTTAACTGTATTGTTTGCTGCACCTAAATGTTATTTAGATTTCTCTTAACTGTATCTATGGTGTAGACACAGTCAAGTTGCCTTCTAAATGGAGGGCATCTTAGCCAGAACAATATGCATTTACATGAGAACTGACATAGATGATAGAAACATACACAAGCTCATGACAACAATCAGAAGTGAGTTGTTTTTTTAGGATGAATAGGATTCTAATGTTATCCAGAGGTTATTGGTTATTTCCCCTGCATTGAGGTTAGGTTTGATGACACAATTTAGAGAGGCCTGTGTATGGAAGGGATAAAGGACAAAAGAGTCTACATATGATGATTTTCAACTGTGTATAATTTCTCTGTTTAATTGTGGTAGCATGTGTTTTTTAAATATATGTGTGTGAATGTTTTGTTGCAGGACAGTGAGGCAGCCAGCTGTAAGATGAACAGCCTGGGCAGCAACCACTCCATCCCCAGCACCTCTGTCAGCACAGGCAGCCAGAGCAGTAGCGTGAACAGCATGCAAGAGGTGCTGGAAGACAGCTGCTCCGACATGATGCACCCACAGGACTACAGCAGCACCCTGGAGTCCTCTCCACACACCAAGAAGGTAAAAAGTCTGGGGTGTAGGTTGATAAGGTTAGGATGCAGGCGGTAAGTGTTGAAGAGTATAAGGGCTCGAATTGTCAACATCTAAAAATCAGTGAACTTTTGGGTTCTCAAAATAAAAGAATAAGTACCCATTCATTGATCCCAAATATGTTCCCTTTAGTGCATTGTTAAAAAGGATTTAATTGAACATTATCAGTAATAATAAAGGATTACTTTTCATGTACGTATATTGGCTGTTCTTTCCCTTTTGCATACTAGTTTTTCCACAAAATCTTACAGTAGGGATGTCATAGTAGGATTCCAGCAGTTAATAAACTTGACAAAAACATTTTCACAGAACATACTGGAATTTCTACAAGAATGTATACAGTATATGGCAATCACAGTCAATACATCTGAATTGGATCTGAATCTGAATTGTCATGAGATTTGGTCAGGTTGTAATCTTGCAGTAGAAAACACTTACGGTACTATTATGCCATGAATCTATATTTTTAACAATTGTAGTCCTTAGTGAGTAAAAAAAACACATTCAACTAATAGAGTGTTATTTGTACAATGGTTTCCTTTCTGGAGTAATCACTGTGCACTCTGAAATCAAAAAGATGCATGGCTTTGTACTGGATTTCTATTACTGTTTTCAGTATGAAACCATGGAAACCATCAACACAGTCCTTACAGTTCGGCTGATAGCCTTAACTTTCTAACTAACACCGTTCACAATGTGAGAACAAAGGCTATGTACACATTTCAACAAGTGTCGCACACTCCCTATTTCCCCAATAACAGCCCTGTCATGCTGCACACATACAAACACACGGAGCCCACAGGTTAACACAATGCCTGACATTCTCACTGAATACCTCAAATGACTTAAAAATGAACAACGAGAGGGCTGTCACTGATGTATCACTCTTTTTCCTCATCTGCTCTTTGTATTTTGACAGTGGCTGAATAAGGATGTCACTTCATGAACAGATAGACAATGTGTTGCTACAAGTTCATGGGCTGAGCTGAGAACAAAGAGTGACACACGTTTTCAAATGCTGATGAAGTTCCCTGTTCACATGAATTAACTCTTTGGTCTCCTGCCATAAACCGAGGGATTGAGCTTTAACATTTCATCTTGATTTTTAAGTGATTACAGTCCACACAGTTTTACCAAATGCTGAGGATTCCTTCTAAAACAGATTTCATAAGATTCAAATGGGGGGGGGGGGGGGGGGGGGTTGATTTTTAAAATGTAATCAAAGATGTTGAAGCAGTTTAAACACTGATACAGTTATTCTGTAAGTTAAAAGAATTGCATTTTTCACTTCACTTCATCTGATTTTATAGTAAAAGAAGACAGCTGTCTGTCTCTATGTATTACTAGTATATCTTAAATGCTTTCTACATGTGTTTGTTTCATACAGGACCCTCAGTACAACTGGGATGATGGGATCCATAGGGATCTAAGGTCTGGGCTGAGGCCAGCTTCCTCCGACAAGAGCAGCCAGGCCCAAAACTACAAGAACCAGGGACGCTTTGCCACGATAAAATCAGCCTCACTGGTAAGATTGACAAAATCTCTCCTTTTTTCTAACCTTTTTTTTTTCTTCCAAAAAACAAGCCCCTCAGGGGTTTCAAGATCAATCATTTGTGGAAGATTCACCCTAAAAGCTGTGTTACTTTGAAAGCCAAAAACACAAAAACAACTTTTTGCAGACGCCAACATCTTTCAGAGTGTTTTGTTTACACCAGAGTGGCACGCGGGGGCACATAAGGGGCATTCATTTTTGCTAAAATCTGTCTGAGAGTGCCAGTCAAAAGGCTGGTTGTGATTTAGTGTAATGTGTTAACCCCAAAGAAGGGCGATGAAGATCTGTGTGCAAACCAACTTGTTTTATTTTTTTCTATTAAATATGAAAGCTGGACTGTATTTCTTTTTGGACTGTAGTTTGGCAAAAATCTATAATCATTGTTTTTGTTTTTTCATCAGTCCTTTCTTTGGTATAAGCCTGTTTCTGGCTCTGCTCTCCAGTTTGGTCCCTTTCTCTGCTTCAGATTTTTGTTTCTCTGCGGTCCTACCTCTGCTTCACCTCACTTCTTTTGTTTTCTCCTCTTTTACTACGCTTCACATTACCACTCCCCTCCCTCCGCCATCTCCTTTATTTCCTCCTCTCCTGCACTTGACAATACATCATGCTTAGATCTTACTCAATATTCTGTGTTGAAGGGGGTGGATTTCTCTCTCTCTGTCGGTCTCTTTCCTTGTCTCTCTTTCTCTCTCTCCCTCCCTGTCTGTTGTCATGGAAACCAGTTCTAGTAACTTGTAAGTAGTTGTGTTGCTGTGTGTAAGTGTATATGAGAGTATACCTGTTTACCCATCCATGACCGGTTGGTTGTAATTGTGAGTTCTTCCTGCTGCCAGGTCTTAAACCGGACATGAGAGAACATGAGAAAAAAGATGTTTGTTTATGTGTGTGGTCAAGGACAGTATAAGGACACAGATGCACCCACACAGAGTGTAACACACTGAGGGCTGTAATTTGTGTTTGTTTATGGACCACAGGTGTCCTTTATGTGTTGTTGCACACTACTTGATATTTGGCTCATCTCAGGAGTTTCATACTCAGGTTTATAGTGCTACAATTCAATAAAAGTTTGAAGGTTTGAAATAAACATCCCACCTGGCTAAACCTGGTTATCATTATGTCAGACATGTAGACTGTGTAAAACATGGACATGGGGCATAGAGAGGAGTGCAGCATCAGTCTGCATTAAGATTCATCTGAGCTCCTGTTGCTAACACACAATGATCAACAGAGATGATGTGTTTTAACTTCACTCCAGACGCAGGATTTGTTGTTTCAGTCGCCATACAATAATTATCTCATTGTTTTCTAACCAAGGTAGATCCTAACAACACTAAACCAGGAAGAACAAGCTCACTACTAGTATGGCTCATGTACGACTCCCATAGCATTTTAAATTGCTACACCAAGCATTCTTATCTCTAGAACCAGGTACATACTTGGGAAAGAGATTGAAGTACTACTGACATAGTGGGTTGATAATTAGCCTGCCACATCCTTTGACTTTTCCACATACCTTTGTACAATTACATGTAGTATCAACTGTTATCTTTGCATTCATCATCTGTTGAAATATTCTTTTAGCAAAACTACTCTGAATGCAAATGCCATTGCCATTTTTCTGGTTAGCTTACTAGTGTTTCATTAACTTTAAAGTACTTCTGTTGATGCTTTAATAGGCATTTGCATTTAACAATAATAATCTTTATGTAACCTATATTTCATGCTCTTTTGTAAAAATTTGATTTTACTGTGCTGTAAATGTGGAGCAATCTGGCACTAGAATATCCTTTACGATTGCTCAAATGGATTTAATCTTACCTTGTTTACGAAAGTGTTTGTTCTGCTGACGAGCCTTAGTTGCTGGTCAGAGAACAGGGGTTGCAGGACATGTAACCTTAACCAAAAGCACACAAAGAGCTCTGTACCCAGTGCCTACAACTCGCATACATTTGATCTAATAAGAAAAATCATCTTCCCTATTCCTAGCCTTCAATTTATTTTCCAATCTGTTATCTATCTTTTCTAAGAATCATTAAAGCATCGTTGAAATATTGTCAGTACACACACTAGAGTTTAGGCTCAGTCATTTTGTTCTGTGACTTGCTGTGGATTAAAGTTAAACTGAAATGCCTCAGATGTAAGCAGCTGAGGTGGCTCGAACTGTGAAGGCAGCTCTTTGTAAGTGAGTGTTTGTCTGTCTTGAAAAGAGGCACAGTCGTGTAAACCTCAGTATCTGTGCCGTGTGATATCGCCAGTCCTGCCTGCCGGCGCTGAGAGGGATGACATCATCTTTTTCTGCCGAGTGCAGACGTCCTCAGATTGGCCTCGACTCGCTTAGACTGGAATCAGCAGGTAGACAAAGAGAGACAGAGGGAAGAACACAGGGTCCAGATGGAGAGGGCTGATGAATCGAAAGGAGATGGAGAGAGGAAGGTGGAAAACAGGAAAAGAGAGATAAACAAGAAGAAGGAATTAAAAATGAGGAAAAAATATCAAAAATGATCCTTGTAAAATCTAAGTATGAAAATTCCGCAATTGAAAAAGTAGCTCATATTTCAAAAACACAAGGGGGAGATCAGTGATGGAGAGAGATTTTAAAGGATTAAAGCATGAATTAAATTAAATTAGCGTGACACAGACAACAGATATCAGGGGATGAGAGGGACAGATAGGCTAACAGAGGTGAGACAAAAGAGCAGTGCAGATTGAAATCTGGACAGGCAAAGAAGGACAAACAGGATGGCGAGAAGAAAAAAGGGTGATGGGCTTGTCTCCCAGAGGTTAAATGAAGCAATGAGTCCAATCTGATGTAGAAGTGATAAAGAGCAGAAGGAAAGGCTTAATTCTGAAGAAGACAGACAATGTGAAGAGGAAAGGGGGGAAAAAAGGAAAAGACAGAAAATAAGATAAAAGGAGGAGGAAAATGTATCTATGGGGAAAGGAAGGATGAAAGCGGGAGCAAATGTGGGATGTAGGAAGCATTCGAGAGGGAGGGCTGGGGTTATTATAGGTCAGATGAAGTAACAGACTCAAGCGTGAGGCTGTTTGAGAGACAACACGAAAATATTTCACCACATCTGCAGCTCTGCTCTTCCTCAGCTCTCACTTGCAGATTGTAACCTGACAGCCTGTGAACCTTTCAACATCAACAACAAAGCAGAAGATTACAGTTTAAGAAACCTAAAAATATTCACCTTACATCACCCTGACCCTTCTTTATTGGAAAGGGTCAAAGCTTATTACTCATAAATGTTAATAAACCAGATGCACCTCTTGTGAATTTGCATCTCCTTTAAAGGCTCAAACAAACATACAAGAGTACAGAACCACTCACATTAGGGCACACAGGAAAACAGGATACTAAAAAGGAGTCTGTAGAGGCTTTTTGCTTCCTCTGTTTACCGAAATGACTTCACCATATGTTACTTTACACCTGTAGCAACATTGAAAGCACAGCTAGTCTTCCTCTTCCATCTCACAGCTGACAAAGAGCTGGATCAAGCCTAAGAAAGAACATTACAGTGCTGCTCTCTTCTCATAAGGACGTCTGCTATATGTTAAAAGAGCAGCTGACTGGTGTTGTGCTTTTGTTTTTTTCAACATAATTTGCTTCAAGTCATTTATCTCTTGGTTGCTTTTATGCTCCTTTTTTTAATTACAGCGCTTTGCGATTTGCTGTTAATTCAACAGAAATAAAAATGCAAGAAAACAAACATATTTGTTTTTGCACTAATCAGCCATAAAACCTCCTGTAGTATTTCATCATGTCCTCTCAGTAAACAACTAACATTTCTTCCACCTTGATCCAAAAAATAAGCAGAATAATTAGCTGGCTGATTATGGCTGAGCTCAGTGAAACACATTCACCTTTAGCCTGCATGCCCCCCCCCCCCCCCCCCCCCCCATCCCCCTCCCTCCCTGAATATGATCTCCTTCCAGTCCCTAGGCCTTGTGTGAAAGAGGCCGTCACATGACGTGACTTGGCCCTTTGTGGCAGCATGCAGGGTGCCAGCGAAGCGAGTGACTTGGATTGGAAGCTGCTGTTACAGTGGGGTATTGATTCAGCACAGATTAAGGAAAAGGGGGGCCTCAGTCTCCACCTATTTCCAAAGAAAATCTCCCCTCCCCATTATTACCTGTAGGTGCTCCCATTTTACCTCTGATTATTTTTTTTTTTTTTCTTTTACCCTTAACTCTCTCCCAGCCACTCTCCATCTGCTGTTTCTCCTTTGCAATCACCTCCCCCTCTGCCTGCTCCACTTGGAACCCCCCCCTTAACTTCTCTCACTCTTTCTCAATGAGGTATTCATGTGACCCACCTGCTGTCCGCCGCTTAGCGTTAGCCCGACTAAAGAGCAGCTCTGTGCTCTTGTTGGCCCGCGCCGTCGGCCTGCCTCATTCACAGTTCACACGCCTGTCTCGCCCGCTGCATGCCCAGGGCGCGAACCAAGGAAAGGGAGGGCTTAGTGGGGGGGAGGGGGGTCATCGTCCAGTAAGGGTGGGGTCTCAGGGGTGGCATCGGCGTGCAGACCGGGTTCTGCCGCGCATAGGATGCTGCACAAGGTTCCTGGATGCTGGTGCACTTGGCTAAAGTTGCCATCATGTTTGGCCTGAGGAGTTCAGGTGGAAGTTATGAGAAGATGCGGAGCGAGTACCAACTAGATGTGGAGAACCCTTTCAGTCTTGAGGTTGGTTTATTCGTTTAAGAGTTTGTTTAAAAATGGGTAACATTGCTGTTGAGACATGCCACATGTCTTTAAATCCTTGTTTTGTTTTTTTTAATATTGTTTTTAAACTTTGTCTCATTCCATCAACTCAACCACAGATATGGACGATTAGGTGGACGATTAGGTGTTGTGCTCTGGTCAGATGAAAGAGCTTTTGTTTGGCTCCAGTTTAACAAAATCCAAAGGGACTTCTTTATTTGAGGTCTCTTTTTCCCATGACATAATCAAACTTCTTTCTTGCCTCTGTAAAACTTGTGTTGCTGTATCAATGCTGTTATTGAACTGAAATTATTGTTGTTGTTCTTTTTCATTTCTTCTCTCTTATTAATATTGCCTTGCAAATTGTTTTACAAAGGGAAGGGAAAGTAAAGCACCTTTATTTTATTCTCTGTAATTCTTGCATATGCTTTTAAAGACATGGTTTTAATTTGATCAAACCATCAGATCTGGCTGTGTTCCGACTCCTAACTTCTCTTCGTCCACAGGTGACCAAGCAGATCCACGAGCATGAGCAGGAAAATGAGCTGCGGGAGCAGATGTCGGGCTACAAGCGCATGCGGCGGCAGCACCAGAAGCAGCTGATTGCCCTGGAGAACAAGCTGAAGGCCGAGATGGACGAGCACCGGCTAAAGTTGCAGAAGGAGGTGGAGACGCAAGCCAACAATGCCTACATCGAGCTGGAGAAGCTGGCCAAACGCCATGCGGGGCACACCGAGAAGGAGGTGGGATATGCAAGGGGCTGAGGGGGGCTTACAGGACATGATTGGAAATGCATGACGGGATGCATAAGAACAGTAACCTCTAAGTTTTTTCCCAGATGATCAAGCTGACCTACATGTAACAGGCAACAGTTGTCTGGGGGGATAAGGTGTACTTTGGAAAAACAGGGGAGGACATGACGTTTGATTGTATAACTGCAGTAGGAAAGCCTGTTGAAAAGTTTGACTGTTCAAAATATGTTTTTAACCATGAATCAGCAGTTTTAGTTTTACCTTGAATAATTAGGAAAGTTTTGACTTGACACACCGCTGTCAACCAATGATAGAAACATGGGATGAAAGACAAGGGCAGAAATGCGTCACAGGATCTCATGCTCTGAAAAAACAAGCTGCATATCTCTGTGATTAGCAGGCAGCATGCCGAACCTGTCGGGGAGATAGTGTGTCTGTTCATATACAATCGACCAGCACACACACATAAACAGTAACATAAACAACATTTCACATGAGGGGGCACGTTACTCAGATAAACAAAGCGATATATCAATAGACGAGATATTGACTTCCATCACTAGAATGACCATTGGTTGGAAAATAGATTGTTTCATGAATTAAATCTCCTGCTTTTTTAACTTTATCAAAAACAGCTCAAATACTGAAAAGAAAATCAAACCCTCTTATGTGAACTGGACATTAAACAGACTTTAACCAGTAATGGCATTTTAAATACTACAGACCTGAATGTGCTCGTATTTTTATTTTCTTAAATTAAATGTGAGAATATCTTTATATCTGACTTTAGCTACATCATTTAATCACAAAACAACTTGCAAACACTCATTCAGTTTCTGAGTAAACATGAGGCTTCAGGTGGAATCTGATCATTACTTCTGTTGATGATTTATCCTCAGATATAATGTTATCTATTGAACATTTTGTGTAGATAAATTGCTTGTAGTTCCACAAGGAAAAAAAAGGTGTTAAGGGTATCAGGATAATAAAGCTAGAAAAAAAGATATTCTTCATGGACAAACTGTAACGAGAAAAACGTTTCATAACTGTCTAAAACAATTTCTTATGGTACACTATCTGAGAAATGAATGTGATTCATGGCAGATAATATTGTATTTATGAATTGTCTATCATACAAACGTAGGTATTATAGTGGTGAGCGCCTGGCTTGTTATCAGTTAAGCAATCCATGCTAAGCTGACAGCCTCTCGTCTTTGTTCTTCTCCTGTCTTGTGATTCCTGCAGATGAAGACAGCGTTGACGGATGAGAAGAAGTTCCAGCAGCAGATCGTGACCCAGCAGAAGAAGGAGCTGACCACCTTCCTGGATAACCAAAAGAAACAGTACAAACTCTGCAAGGAGAAGATTAAGGAGGTGTGCTATGTTTGTTGGTTTCTTTTTTTGTCCTCCTCCTTTGAACGCCTCTCCCTATCGCGTATTACACATGAGGTCCTGTATGCTGTTTACTGTTGAATCAGCCCTCCTCCACACAACATGCACATTTAGTACCCCCTGAAATGGTTTTCGATGAGATGTGTTGAATCACTCAGTCTACTCACTATGTTCCTACACATGTATATACGGAAAAACAAGGGAAATACCACACATCTTTAGTTTGTACAATGTGCATTTGTGTGCTTCCACAACCTTAAAATGGAGAGAGAAGGCTCATGTGGGCTGCAAGCGTGATGCACTGTGTTTTCAGTGACTAGATAAGTGACTAAAATTAGGTCAGCGCAGTTAAAAGAAAGCATTGCTGGCAGGGAGAGATATTTCCCACCAACTGAGGGCTACAACGGAATCAGACACCACAGAGAGGGGATCAGGCTCATGTGTTAAGTGCATTAGCTGGAGTTGTAGATTACCTTAAAGCCCATGAAAGAGAAGTCATACTGAGGAGGGATAGATGTGGCTGAATTTTTTTTTTTTGTCAACCCTCCTCTGGCTATAATAATAGTGTGATCAGTAGTGTGAAACAGAAGGTCAAATTGAGTGTTGTACGCTCTTACTGCAAACACAAAATATTGTGAACACGCGTGTTTTATTGAGGCATTTATGGATGCATTATATCACATTGGAAGCATGCATTTAAATACATTGTTTGGACATTTTATACTTGTGAAAAATATATTTGCACACCCCACATATTCACTGATTCAGACTTAAATCTCAAACTATAGAGTTCCTTACCAGCTGCCCCTAATGAATAATCCAAATGTACAAGTCATAGACTAGACAAACTGACATTCACTTTAACAGATAAAGTACTCATAATGTCACACATTTCCATCAGTCAAGCTTAAATTAACAGATAAACAGGCTAACGTTTTCCTCTACTTTCAAACGTTGTTTCTTCTCAGGAGATGAACGAGGACCATAGCACACCCAAGAAGGAGAAGCAGGAGCGTCTGTCCAAGCACAAGGAGAACATGCAACATTCCCAGGCCGAGGAGGAGGCTCACCTCCTCGGCCAGCAAAGGGTTTTCTACGACAGGAACTGCCGCGGCTTCAAGCGCAAATTCATGATCAAGAGGCACGACGTGGAGCAGGAACAGATCCGAGAGGTGCGGAGCATGTACATCACATGCAATTAAATATTTAATAGTCTAAAAGCATTTTTTAAGGACATTGTTATTAATTAAATGTTAATTGTCCAGCTCAAGTTAACCAACCCGTATACTGTATGTCATATTCAAGAATTGACCCCTTTTTTATTTGGTAATTTTTTGTGATGATGGTGTAAACAGGCCCAACAAGATTATAAAACAAAAGAAGTCTTTGTCAGCAAACTGCAGTGTTTTTTCCTCATAATTACGCCCATTGTTCCTTACATCTGTGAGGTGCTCCCTATTAACTATAAGAAGATTATTGCAGAGTAAAGCAAGGCAACAATGTCATAATCTGAAAAGCTGTTGTGCAAATCTGACAAATTATTAGAAGCTTCAAAAGCTGTCTTTAGGAAAATACACAATTTTCTGAGTCACGTTTTTGTGTTTTATAGATAGTTATATTGTTTTAGTAGATACAAGAATGAAGTGCTTGCATGAAAACATGAGTACACACGATTTAGTGTTGTGGTATGTATTGTTTTCTTAGCTGTCCAAAAAGGCATTCAAAACAAGCTAAATAAATGTATCAATAGCACCCCACTGTATGTCATCCCCTCTCCTCCTCCACCCTCAGGAGCTGAACAAGAAGAAGACCCAGAAAGAGATGGAGCACGCCATGCTGATCCGCCATGACGAGTCTATGCAGGAGCTGGAGCACCGGCAGCTGAAGAACCTGCAGAAGCTGCGGATGGACTTGATCCGCCTGCAGCACCAGACGGAGCTAGAGAACCAGATCGAGTACAACAACCGGCGGGAGCGTGAACTCCATCGCAAACATGTGCTGGAGCTCCGGCAGCAGCCCAAGAACCTCAAAGTGAGTTCACAAAGTATCAGTCTAAGGTTCTTATCTAAGATTTTAAGAATAAAGGTGCTGGAAAATGCAGGGTGCATACACCTTTTTGGATTTCTTTTGTTTCAATACCTATTTTTAAAATTCTACTTGTGTATTTGAAATGCTAAATTGGTTCAACCTCTAAGATGGTGCAAGCCATGAGCAACATCCTTAATGTTTGGAAGATTTTGATAAAACACTGATGCAAGATGGATGTAAGAAATTAATTTGAAAAAGAAACTGTGCTAGCACATAAGAAGTGAGTCATCCCTGAATGTCATATCCGTTTGATTTGCTTTAGAGGATGATGAAGACGAGAACTTTTCTCCGAGGTTATTTTAAACCTTAAACCTGAGCAGCAAAATCCTTAAAGCACGCCTAAAAAAGGAAAGGAAACTTGTAAGTTTTTATTCAATAACATCTTTATCATTCCTCATTGTTTTTTGTCTGTCTCTGTCCCCTTCACCAGGCTCTGGAGCTGCAGATAAAGAAGCAGTTTCAGGACACATGTAAGGTCCAGACCAAGCAGTACAAGGCCCTGCGCCACCACCAGATGGAAGTTACGCCCAAGGCCGACCACAAGACAGTGCTCAAGGCCCTGAAGGATGAGCAGACACGCAAGCTGGCCATCCTGGCTGAGCAATATGAGCAGAGCATCAATGAGATGATGGCCTCACAGGCAGTGAGTGGAGGGACATTAATGTGATGTTTTTGTTATTTCTGAACAATATTTTTTTGACAATTTTAAAGATAGAAAATGTTCAATGTACATTTCAATTCAATTACTTCTCTTTGTCAACCCTCATGTCTTAATCAAACCTCTAACCCATCCTCCAACTCCTCCCTTTCCACTGTATGTCCTTGTTGCCCTTCCACTTTCCTCCTTTTCCTTCCTCACCACCTCCCCTCCCCTCCTTTCTGTCCTGTCTGTCTCTATTCCCTCTTTCTCCTCTCTCTCTCTCTCCCTCTGTGTATCTTATCAATGTACCCCCATCATCAACCACTCAATCTATCTACTATCTCTCTCTCTCTCTGTCTCTTTGTACCCCCCTCTCCCACGTTGCGGTCCATGGTCGGCTGTGTCAGCTGCGTCTGGATGAGGCCCAGGAAGCCGAGTGCCAGGCCCTGAGGCAGCAGCTGCAGCAGGAGATGGAGCTGCTCAATGCCTACCAGAGCAAGATCAAGATGCAGACCGAGGCCCAGCATGAACGTGAGCTGCAGAAGTTGGAGCAGAAGGTGTCACTGCGCCGGGCCCACCTGGAACAAAAGGTATGGTGAAAGAAACACTCGTCATTCATTCGATTTATTTCAATGCTCTGGCATCTTAAATGAAATACAGTGAAGTTAGTGTTTCCAAGTGTCCACAATAGAAGGAACTAGTCCTGAATAATTGAAGTAAAGCTCCTTAAAAAAAACTTGTCCAATAGCTGAAAATTGGTTTGTTAGTTACATTTGACAAATGTTATAGTTAAGAGCTCCAGTCCTTGAACTCAGCAAAGTTGAATTCAAACTTCTTCATGCACAGTTTCTGTAAGTCCCCTTTTGACAAAGAAATTTACAAAAATCTGCTAGCCAAGGCTCCACAAGAACTTGTATATTTGAATAGTTGACTTGTTTAAAATATGTATTCTATTGAGTCATTTACAAGGCACAGTCATTCAGTTAGCAGCTTTGTATCTAGTTGCTAAAAGTGTTTGAGGCTTTCCATCAGCTGAAATGCAACTTCATGACTACCTTTGTGGAGAGACTTTGCATATTCCCTATTTGTACGATACATCATGTATATTTCCTCTCTATAACAGCAGACTTTCTGCCACTTGCCATTTGGCAAGTATAGATTGTCATAAAAATGTCACAGTCTTGATATTGTAACCAACTGATCAGTGATGGAGAAGCCATTCACAAGATCTCTAGTCATGAACAATTATAAAATGAAAAAATTCACAACATGAAGCATACACACACACACACACACACACACACACACACACACACACACACACACACACACACACACACACACACACACACACACACACACACACACACACACACACACACACACACACACACACACACACACACACACGTGGTAATGAGTAGAAATACAAACAGTGCAGCAGCTTTTTTTGAGCACATCCTGATGCTCAAGCAGACAGGCCTGGATACACATTTGCATCCACCTCAGCAGGCAGTGCAGGCGTCGAAAAGCGACCAAGACAGACAGTAAGGAGTTCACACAGACACACACAGATTTCCCTCGCCACAGGTGGTGATGACAGTGGTATGCCTTATTCCTGCAGGGAGCAGACAGCCATTTCTCTCCCACACACTCCTAATGCTGCTCAAATCTCTACAAGACTATTGTTTCCTTATTAGAGCATTTTTGGCATAGTAATACATTTATAATAAGAAACTATTAATACAGAACTGTTATTCAGTGTCATAAATATGTTGTATGTGTCAAGTCTAAATTGTCATTCAAACTTCTGACAATTTGTGGCATTTGTTTTGAATTTATTGACTATATCATTTAAGAAGTGACTTACTTTCAAGCCTTCCTAAATGTATGTTTTTCACAGTTGTGTCCCTCTGAAATGTGTTGCATGGCATAGAATGAGATGAATTGTTATGTGGTAATTCAGACTACCTGTCATGCATTGGAACATCATGTGATAAGATTGGAAACTTGCAGATACGCCTCCTTCCAACGTGACTGACGTCATTGACACAGTCTAGTAGACAGCACTCCGACAACAAAGGAAGAGACGTTTGAAATGCCGCCCTGATCCAGTTCCACGGCTCATTCCACTGGTGTCTGGAATGAGCCGTGGTGGTCTGCCACCATCTACTGGCTACACCCAGAACTGCACAGGGACTGGGATGATGTCATGTTTTTCAGAAGCACTATTGTCCTCAGGTTCGGTTCATGGTCAAAGTCTGGAGTTTTCTGTGCATGCTCAGTAGTTGGCCAGATTGCCGTATTGCGCCATGCAGTGCTTTGTCTGCACCTGTGGATGTGTGTACCGAGTCAATGTGAGAGCTCAGCTCGAAGAGCAGCCGACACAACCTCTGCAGACGCAAACTTAACAAAATCACACCTTAACAATAAAAAACAATGCACTTTAAAATGCTTAATTTACAAGGGAATGCCAAATCTTCCATTTTTAGGAATATAACATAGCTGTTAAGACTTTGCAAAAACGTTATGAAAAGCTCTTCAGTGTTATGAAAAGCCTTACAATGAATACAGCATTTGAAAAGGTTACAGTGTGACTCATCTCTGTTTCAGTCTTCACTTATCAACACTGCAAAGCTTTTCTCTTTTCTGTGTTTAGATCCAGCAAATGCAAACAAGAGATTAACAATAAAAAAAGGTTATTCCCATTCACACTGAAAGTCCTTACACACCTCTGATACATATCTACAGATGTTCAAAATATCATTCAGTGGACTTCTTCTCTGAGACATGATCCAAAGAAAGTACTGGAGCACACAAATCACTTAAGGCAAATTTATTTAGGTGCAAAGGACTAACGTTTCGATGCACTGCGTCTGTGATTTGTGTGCTTTCTTTGTATCCACTCGGACAGAAGCAGTCTACTGAATGATATTTTGAACATCTAAGGGTTTCCTTCTACTTTGCACATATCTACTAATGTTTTTACTCATTTGCATGATTAGACCTCTCCTTCATTACCGTGATGGCTTGTCCGGACTAAGCTTGATTGACGTCTTCCCTTCACTGTCCTGTTGATCTAAAGATAAAGATAAAGATAAACTTTATTGATCCCCCATGGGGGGAATTTTATAAGACAAGAGAACTTCAAATGATAGTGTTGTTAATGGTATAATTATTTGTGAAGTGGAAAAAACTCTGACACATCGTCAGTGCTTAACACTGAAACATTAATCAGCGATTCAAATAACAAATGACAGTCTCACTTAACATGTCTCATCAAGCACTTTGAACTAAGACCAGTAGAAAGAAAACATGGAAACTTAAAGTTTGTATAAAATATAACTTAATCTACAAAATCCCTTACAGTAAAGCCAACTCATCTACAACTGATATCAAATCTTAATTGTTAGAAATGGACTAATCTGAAGTCTATTTTATGGCAGCAGGAAAAGGGCAATAATGAGGAGCTGGCTTCCCATCCTGAATTAATACAAATATAATACGATAAAAATATGTGTTTTTAACAGCATTTTAAAATTGAACCAATGACATTTAATCAGTCTGACACCTGTAACTATAGAATAAGTCGTGTTGGTGTTTATGTGATATCTGTATTCATTTTGAATTGTCTTGTATCTGCAGATTGAAGAGGAGCTGGTTTCCCTTCAGAAGGAGCGGACCGACCGGATCAAACACCTGCTGGAGCGCCAGGAGAGGGAGATCGACAGCTTCGACATGGAGAGCATGAGGCTGGGCTTTGGGAACCTTGGCACCCTGGACCTCCCAAAGGACGACTACAGATGAGGGGCTGTCGTCGCTGCTGCTGCTGCCATCATCATAATCTCCTGGGCGTCTGTCGTCTGCCTCAATACACCCCTCCCTCTTCCCTGACCTGACAGTGCAGGTGTTCACTGCTGCTGTTGACGCCCCCATTCAAACACACACAGACGCAAAAAAAAAAAAATACAACATGGCTCCAGAATAAGCTGGTTTCTGAGCCGGTCAAAGAGACGACAGCAGGTTTTAGTGCCCAAGAAAACCCACCTAAACTTCCTCCCCCTCCTTACCTCTTGGTGTAACAAGACGAAAAAAAATAATATGCTGGATCCTGTAGTTGTCATGTTTTTGTAAGAATAATGATAACGTAGTCACAGTGTTTCTCGTTTCTTGTGCAATGACGACACTTTTGGTGTGACTAAAAGTGGAAGACGAGAGAAGGAGGGAGAGAAAAATGAGGGGCAGTTCGATGAGGAGCAAAATAAGTGCTCTGCAAACATGCATATTTTCAGAGGTGATTCATTTTTTTCCCTAGTTTGTTTTTAGGTGCAAAAAATCTCTCAAAGCGATAAATCAAACAGCCAAGCCTTCCGCAGCCGATGTTGGTCTGTGCTACTTCAACAAGTTTTTGGTATTTATTCATCAGGACATTTTTACAACAAATTTGAATAATTTGATACTTTGAGAAACAAATATCACATTATCCATAGAGGTACGCTTCTGATAAATGTGACTCCTTCGGGTGATTACCGAGGGGAGAGTGAATCATGGTACTCAATATGTGTATCGTACTGATTTCTCTGCACTGGCAGCCAATGTGAATAATAATAATAGTACATGTGAAATCCAACTCCCAGCTAGCACAAAGGGCTTCAGGGGGGGGCAGGGCTTGGGGGGATTGTACTTTGTGTATAGAAGGATTTATGGAGAGCTTTTACTTATTTTCGTATCGTATTTTAACTGTCACTGAATCAAAAAGAATTTTTAAATGCGCTTAAACGCCATCCTCAGTATTTGAGGCTCATTCATCTTTCAATGGGACTTTAATTTGATTTCCTTTTCTTTTTCTTTTTTTTTGCTTCACACAACTCAAGCTGTGTATTTTCTTATAAACCAGACCAGTATGATGCTTTATTATTGCATGCACTTTAATTTCTTTTTTTTCCAGGTTAAAGAAAGCATGATTCTGTCAGAGCTTTTAATTATATTTGTAAATAAAGTGCTCATCACACAAACCGAGGATGTGTTGGTAAATATGTCACATACGACTTCTAATGTCATCAAAATAACTTTGATAAGATGTATACACCAGGAGAAAAGACGGGAGTATTAGACCTCTTAGTTTGGAGGTCTGACTGCACACAGATGCAGGAGGGATCCAGTCTTTGACCTTTGACATGAAACTTTTGCAGTGAAGAGGTAAGCTGGTCGTCAGGTCTGTCATATTCTCTCTAATAGTAAATAACTTGGATCACAAAATCATTTCACTATTTTAAATGTACCCATGAGATCAATGGGTCTCTTATCATTTAAGAACCAAAAAATCCAGACAGTTATTCCACAAACAACAACAATTATAGTGTGCAACAAATTTATTATAGTGCATTTGTGTTCAGGAGGTTTTTTGTAGGCATCAGTGGGGAAAGCAAATCTCATCAGTGGCACAAACACAAAACAAATGCTCTACGTTGGGGTTCGTTCTTGGGAATTTCCTATTTCCTCCACGGGAATTCCTAGTACTTAATTCTTTACCGACTTTTTGTTTGTTTATTTCCCGGCCAGCTGCTCGTACAGTTTGGGGACGTAGTCGTCCCACTCAGCCTGGTAGCAGGTTCCCGCCAACGGGGTTCCCAGGTTGTACTTCTGCCTGAAGCTCTGGATCTTGAACTTTCCACGACCATCTCCACAGCAGTTAGTGAGAACGGCCTCGGAGCAGTTGAGGCTACCTGACTGCTCGTACACCAGCCACACATACCGGTGCAGACCTGAGGGGGACACAGTCTGAAATGAACAACTGATTCATGGGTTATCTCATTTCACTTTGATATAAGATGCAATTAGTCTAACAGATTGACAATTTTCACCAAAAACAACAACAATTATAGTGTGCAACAGATTCATTGATGTGCAGATGTGTTCAGGAGGGGTTTTTGAATGCATCATTCTCTCCTACCTGTGCCCTTTGGAGGACCTGATCCCACGTAGTCCGACATGACACAGCCAGAGGAAACATCATTACCTTTCATGTTGACCACCAAGAAATGGTGCCACTCCCTTTAGTGAAAGACAAAAAAAAAAAAGAAAAAAAAAAGGATGGCACACTCCTTTTCTCTCGCTTGTCCATTAAAGCACCCCCCTCCCTCTCTCTGAGACTTAGACTTAGTTATTAAAACTAAAACTCTGAATTCTAGAGAAACGTCTAGTTATGCTGCACTGGTCTTCAGGATGATCAGACTTACAGTATTTGCTCATGTTAAAACCTCTCAAACACTTTAATGTGAGCTCAACAATTGAAAAATTAGCCACAGACCATTAAGTAAACAGACAAAAAACATACTACATGTACATATCCACTAAATATGGGTGAATATAAATGTAAAGGTTTTAAGCTCATGGCTTCAATTGTGCTTGACTTAAGGCGGCACCCCTTGCAGCCCTACGTCCCTCGTCCGTATGCATTTCAAATGCATCCATGCAGGCTGAAGACCCTGAAATTATTCAATATGTATCGCTTCAAACCTTTATTTATTCTCGAAAAGACACTGAGGTTTCCCTCATTTCCAATGCCGTCGAGATTACAAGCACAGTAAAACAAGCAAAAAACACACAAAACACTCTGTAACTGTTTTCAATGATCTCAGTGGTTTTTGTCACAATTTGAAACAAAGTTGTTCAAAATCAAATTCCTAAACTCTGGAAGAAAGGGAAGAACTCCGATCCTTAGAGTTTACTGGAGGGTGTGCCACGAGTCTGCGTCATCAAAAATGCAGAAAATGCAGATTTACCGAGAACAGTAAAAGCTCGAGGGACTTGAAGAACGAGCCAATCAGAAGAACGGCTCATGTAGGCACCTGTATTCCGCTCCAACAGGTCTGTGATTGTAAGGTGGAAGTTTTCCAACAAGAGCCTTAAAGATATATAAAAAAAACAATGTTTGCTCTCCTCTCCAAGAGAAAGCCAACCGACCCTCTCATACAGGTCACAGTGATCAGTGTCAAATCGATCACCAGTTATAAACCTGTGGGCGGAGTGATATACGGCGTCCAGAGGCTTCAGAGATGAAGCTGCAGCATGTCTATAAATGACATCGCCGTAATCCCATCACTGACAAGAACACAGCTTCAATGATTCTTTTTCTGCACGATGATGGAAGACTTGGATTTGTTTCTGTACGAAAAGCCAATTTTCTGTCTCTTAATTATGAGATCCTGATATTGTGATTACGAGACGACTAATACAATTTACATTTTCTTTGATGAATGCAATACTTGGGGTTGGAACACTATTTCAACTGTGACAAATGACCTTTGAGGAGTGTCCTGCATTTTAACTCCCTTCAAATAAAACCCTTTATATATGTCCTTATAATACAGTATGTGAGTGCTGTGGGACTACTGCATAGAAATTAATTATGTGTTCTTCCAAACCTCATGTGTTCATTTATTTGTTAAACCAGGTTTCACTCTACCCTCACCTGAATTTGGGGTCCTTTCTGCTGGGAGCGTCAGGGTCGGTCAGAGCCAGAGTGTACAGCTTACTGGAGTCACATCCTGCCCACTCGATGCAGGTAGGTCGGTTCTGAACCTGTTGGTGAGCACGGGTATCACTTTACTATGCAACCGTAGATTAAGAGCACCAATTTCGGGTTTTGGTGGCTTGAATCAGATCTTTTGCATCTCTGACACACAGACACCTGGGGGCGCGATTATCCGTAAAATACAGCTGCTGCGCACAATGGAGACGTCGTCATGCGACTTTAATCATTGTTTATAGACATTTGCAAACACGCTGAAACCACAATGTCGTGTTTAAAAAAAAAAAAAAAAAAAAGCAGTGCTAACTATGCTGCATATATCTTAAGAGCTATGTTCGCATTAGTTCTAAAGATAACTCTCAGGAACGATGCCAATTTAGCTGAGTTGCTAGTCTGTCTAGCTTGCTGACTAACCTGTGTTGGGGTGAGCACTTTGCCAAGCTCGTCGATCTCCACGGAGTCGTATTTAATCGTCAGAGGCTGTGCAGGTTTTTCTTCCACCTCCTGAAGGGCAAGAGGCCCGGTCCACTGGCTCAAATCTGCGGGCATTTCGACTTATGATCCGCTCACTTGTGGTAGGTACCCCCACAACCTGACAGAAATGCTGCGTTCGCGTACAACTAGGACATCAGAACTCTCATCACAAGTTGTGCGCGTTTATCTTACAAACTGCACCGTCATAATACAAAATCTTTCTTTTACTTCACAAATAAGACTAAAGTGGATTTTATCTAGTTAATATTTTTGTGTTACCGTTATTATAATCTTGTGGTTCAAATTTAAATTCCTATATTTGTGCATGTACCGACGTTTTGCCCATTATGACCACAGATGTTATTACAGTGTGTTGCGTGCTATGGTTGCGTGGCGTCGCATGTTTTTAATTCAAAGTTAAATGCTGAGTTAAATAGAGGTCAATTTACTAATTCTTGCGTGTTTTGTTCGGTCTATGATTTATTTTGGAAAAAAAGTCTGAAGTCTATTTTCCCATTAATTTTTCAACAATTGAACGTCACAAATTACTTTATCGAAATTTAAAGGGATACTTCACCCATTTGCATTAAGCTTGTTATCATTAGAAACCTGGTAGTAATTATGAATGGTTGTGCATTTCTAAGTCTGAAAAGGAGCTTCCAGTGACGCAAAATGACGATTTTTGCGTCACTGGAAGCTGTTGCGGTTAGCGGGGTGAAACTACAACACTAGTTCCTCATATTTTCGACCACTGAAGCTACAGACCAATCACAGATCAGTGGGTGGGAACTCACTCCCAGAATCGATATTTAACGTCCGCCATATTGCTTGGAAGCTATGCTAACAGGCTCTATGGAGAAAGCTGATAATGGCGAAAAAATATAAATTTAGCGGCAAGGCGGTTTGCTGCCGACAGGCCGGTCTTGTCGGCCTTGACACAAGACCGGCCTATCGGCAGGAACCGCCTTGCCGCTAAATTTATATTTGGCCTCATGTGTTGAATTAAATATGTCTGTGAATGTTTTTATATATATTTCTACTGCTATATTGTATATTTTGGAGCAACTGTAATGATCGAATTTCCATCTGGGATTAATAAAGTATTTCTGATTCTGAAATAGAGGACTTTAGTGGGAGTGGCCTGCAGTGCTGTGCATTCTGGGATTTGGTGTCTTTCATCTACATGAGCCAAAAAGACACTTTCTGCCTTTTCTCAGCCAAGAAGGCACCAACTTCAAAATGTATTTCACATTTCTACTACATATATGACCCAATGTCAATACAGATTCATGTTTCAACGGGTGAAGTTTCCCTTTAAAGTGAATCTTCTATCAGCTCATTCAGAGACTCAACCAGGCAAGCACGGCTTACATCTCAAAAGTGATTTTTTTTTTAAAAAGACAACCCCAGAGTTCTGTTCAGCATTATTAATCACTACTAATCATGCCCAGTTAGCTCCCCCTCATCAAGATTGTGAACGGTATCTTTTATGATTTGTCAACAAGATCAATTGTATCAGAGCCAACATTGCACCTCAGATTTAATCTCCTGTTTTAATAAATTAGTTTCTAAATCCCATAATTCAGTCTACCCCCATTACATTGCAGAACCTGGCATACATTATTTCTAACATGCACCAGTCCTCCTAATTGACATTTCACATTTACCAGTTTCTTTTTTTTTTTTTTAGAGAAGTCCTGCCAGCCATTAGCCCTGCTATTCTCATCATCATAGACGTATCCATCAATGCTGACTGTGTTCCTGATCTGTTGAAGACAGCTTGTGTCCAGCCACTTTTGAGAAAACCCGGTCTTGAGCCATCTAATTGCGATACATAATTATTACAACAAAAAATATTATTATTTCTATTAGTGACCGCCAGAGGGCACTGTCTCATCACACACAAATTGATTGTCGTGAAGTCGTCCCTCCTCCTGCTCTTCAGCTCCATTAACACACTTTCTGTTTCCAGAGCAGTGCCGTGGCTCTCTGGCTGTAAGAGAAGTATCAAATCTATAAAGTAAAGAAAGTCATTTATGCTCTTTTTTTAGAGCAGAGGAACCTGCTTTCCTCCAAATAAAGCGGTCTGTGTTTATCGTTGTTTATTGCAGCAACATGAAGTAAATTAAGGATGCATGTTATATCCTTTTATTGCAGTGGTTAAAATTTGCATTCTACCGACCTTAAAAGCAAACACAAGGTACACACAGACGATTTGCATCACTAACCTGTCTATGATTTCTCATTTCTGTTTGTTTATTTGAACAGGGGAATTATTGTAAAGTTTATCAGTAATACATTAAAGTCACAGTAAATTAAACTCTAATCCATAATAAACTATGTACACTTTGAAAAAAAACAACTATTTCTGACATATGGGTTCAATTTGTTTGACCCTTAGTTTAGTTTAGTTTAGTTTATTTGCACATTTTTTGAAAGAAGAATCAAACAGAAAATAAAATAAAATAAAAATAAATAAATAAATAATACATTTAAAAAAAAAAAAAAAAACACCCTTAACCCTGCAATGCAAATATTACGTTTTCAGGAACTGTTCGTGTACATTGTTAATCTTAATTTCACTGCAGCGTTGAAGATGTCAGACATTTTATTTACTCACAGCTGGTGATACTGCCAAACAAAATAAAACATATTCTTATAGTTAAAACAAAAAAGTAGGCTATCTTGAAGATTGCCCCCTTTAACAATGTCCTTTGTTATTATTGTATCTCAAAAGGTGATACATTCATAATGTGTGCACTTTTAATCTGGTAAAGATTGAGCTGATTTTAACTGCTGTAGGTTTGGTCCATTTTCTGAAATACTTTATTCTTTGTGTAATTCATATTTGTTATCATGAGAAGTAGCACAGGAGAAAGACAGGAAATGAGTGACAGAAAAAAATAGCCTTCTAGAAGTATAAACATAGCCTACATTCAATAGAAATACAAAGGTTCAAATTTGTAGTACTGATAGGCAGTCACATTTATTCTTTTCTGCAAGGAGTTACCCACAAATCACATTTAAAGTGTTTAAACCTCTTTAAGGAAGCAATTTCACCACACAGGATTTATTTAAGGTGACAGTTCTTCAGATTCAATCATAGCACATCATCTTTAGATGAATAGGATGTTGCTCTTATATTAATATAGCCTATAGGATATTATGTGTGATGGGAATGTTGGCTGTATTTTTTTTTTAAAATTATCAGTAACTAAAAATACATAAAAGTTACTTTTCAATAAGTATTGGTTAATCTTATCCTGCTGCTTCCTTCAGAGTGTCAAGAGTGGATTCAGGGTAAATGAGACAATACATTAAGGATGCATGGAACAGTACAACAAAAACAATACATTTTCTACGGAGACCCTGAAGTCCCAAAAAGTTAAGAGAAAAAAAGACATTTTGTGATTTGTGCGCAATATTATTTTTAGTGCGTAAGATAAACTTGTGCGCACATTTTGCCTTTTTTTTCCTCGACATTTCGACTTTTTTCTGGAAGTACATCTTGAAAATCTTCCTTTCCTCATTATTCATTTTTTTATGTCTGGTCCGTAGTCTTATGTGTTTTATAGTCTAACCGTTTAAAAAAAAAAAACAACCTGCAGTAGCCTCGTTGTAACTAACGTGTTAGTTGCATGAGATGGAGTGGTAGCCCTGTAGGTCTGCCTCCCCTTTAACAAGGTGAGGAGGTCAGGGTGTGGTCTATTCGCACAGGAGTTTCCGTAACAGCGTGCTCTAGTAAACAAAGCACGCCAGTTCACTGGAAACGCTGAAGTCCCATCATCATGTTGGGCTTACCTGCGGCGGTCACCGTGCGCTCACTGTGGTCTATCTGCTGAAGTTTATAATGGGCGGACTGGTGCCCACTGTGTTACTGTGTGCTGCAGAGTGACTTGCGCAGGTGGACTAGTCAGACAGGTTTGAGACCGGACGCCTTTTTGGTTCGTTTACCTTTTCTCAGGGCGATGTAGGTGATTGTAAAGTTGCCATGAAGATAGTTACAGTTGTAGCGCTTCTACAACTGTGTCTGCGTGCCACAGGTGAGCAGGCTGAAGTCGCGCAGCCACAGAACACACAGGTGAGTCTGAAAACCTTCTAATGTTGTTTTTCTTCCTCGTTTCTTAAAGCCTCCGTTTCGGATAATGACTCCACCGAAACGGCCCTGACAGCCGCACCTGGGGACGTCGCTCTACTTCCGTGTTACACCGCCGGTAATGTAACACCGAATTTAACTACATGGAGGAAAAATGGACAGGAAGTCATTACAGGTGGCGTTTCTTCACCTGTCGGACAGCAGCAGCGCCTCGTCGTGCTGCAAGATGGGAGTCTGAACATCCGCGGGGTGACTCCCGGAGACGAGGGTAGCTACCTGTGCAGCTCCACGCTGCCAGGCAACATCACCTTTCGGGCACGTGCGCTGCTTCAAGTAGCCAGTAAGTGGAAGTTCCTAAGTAAAGTCCAATAAGATTATAAGGGCCTTTCTGTCACTGTGATTCAATGAAAAGCCTTATCTAGTAGCTTAAACTGGTTCGTCTACATATCAGACATGCCTCACAGGTCATGTGTTAGGTGGGGGTTGTTTCTGTTTGTATAAATCCAATGAAGAAATCGTGAAACAGACTGGAGATTATAACACCATTTAATCGGCCGAGGTCAGACAACTTCATCAAGCAAGCACACTTACGAATTCAATTCAATTTCAATTCAATTTATTGTTTATAGCGTCAACTCATAACAAGTGTTGTCTGTTAACATTATAAAAGAGCAGGTAAAAAGACCTTACTCATTGTTATGTTACAAAAAGCATGTAAAAGACCTTACTTATTGCTATATTACAAAGACCCGGCCAAATCCATCATGAGCACTTAAGCAAAGCAGCAAAAGTTACAGTGGTAAGAAAAAACTGCCTTATTAAAAGGCAGAAATCTTTGGCTGGATCCCCGGCTCATGACGAAACAGCCTTCACAGGCCTAGACTGCGCCGGGGTTGGAAAGGGATAGGGGGAGAGATGGGATAAGATGCAGGAAGAGGGATAGGGAACAAGGGGGTGGGGGGAGGCAGACCGTCCATCAACCCACAACCCACAAATTCCTTTCTATTTGGGTGCATCACCATAAACAATGAAGATGACATGACACTGATTTGTATACGTATCAGATGTAGACTCTCTGTCTAGCAAATAGTTGCTGACAACATATAGTTGGCTCCTATCCACATATAGATCTGCTACTACTGAGGTGCTTCACCCATATAAGGTTACAGCTTCAGACACCTAAAGGTAGGAGTGTTAACAAGTGGTAGACAGACTTGAATAATACATTTCACAAAGTTACCAAGATGAATGAATTTCATGAAAATTCGTACTAACATCATGTTAAAAAGCCTTTTAATGTAAGTCCTGATACTAAACTGTCAAAACACTCAATTACAAGTGAAAGTCCTGCATGGAAATTTGGCTAATATAATAAAATAGATTTTAATGTACCTATAATGTCTTCAATTAAAAATAACAGTGAACATTGCACGTTAATATGAATTATCATCATAAAGCTCGTTGAGTTAGACTACAGCTTTAGTCTCCCTCAGGTGAGGATGACTGATCGTTGCTTTCATGGTGGATTATTCTGTTAGTTTTTTCTCCACTAATTATTTGATGGATTGGTATTTACAATTCTTAAAATGGTGGGATAATCTAACAGTTACCTTTTATGTTATAATGTAACAGATGAAGGGAAATATCTTTACGTATAAGAAGAGTAAAAGATGAGAATATGAATTGTTTTACGTTGCTGTTGTTTTTCTCTTCAGGTGGTCCAGAAAATGTATCTACATCCATCAGTCCAGCCTCCACCCTCTCCAACCGGACGCTCACTGTCCATCGGGGTACGAGCGTCTCCTTTAACTGCTCCGCCTACTCGTACCCGACCCAGGAGCTCACCTGGTCCTTCCGAGGAGCCACGTCCAGCAACCAGTCTCTGGCCTCCTCCTCTAGTTCCTGGCTGGACTTCAGGATAGACAACACGCAGCCCAGCAACCAGGGACTTTACACCTGCACGGCCAACAACACCTTCACCCATCAGGCTGTCAATAAGGACACAGAGCTGCTGGTTTACTGTGAGTACTACGAGCAGATTACCCAGAATCCTCGACTGTAACCAAAGGTCTGATGTTTACCAGCTTCAACTTGTGATTGTTTTCATTAATCAGGCTGCGCTGAGTGGAGTCCTGGAAGTTGCATGACTCAAACTTCATTCAAATCTTCTGTGATATGTGCTAAATCTTCTCTGTAGTTTCTCTATAGCTCAGTACTTGTCTGGTTTTGTCCTGACTAGATGTCCCGGACAAACACCCTGATTGTATGTGGGCCCCAGCAGAGGACCCCTCCCACGTCCTGTTCAGCTGCTCCTGGTTCGGAGCGTACCCCACCCCTACACTGCACTGGATGGAAGAGCGGGACGACCCAGCAGCTCTTGGGAGAGGACCCGTGAATGTATCAGAGGTGACGGAGATCCTGTCAGTGAAGCTGAACCGCTCCCAGCTGTCCGAGGGTCAGAAGCTGAGGTGCACGGCGCAGCACCCAGTCCTCGCTCCAGGGAAGGAGAAGGAGTGTTCGCTAACCCTCAGTAAGCACGATGTGGTGACATGAGCCTCTTTACTGTCCTGAGATGTGCAGCTGCTAAATCTTTTATGTGTTTTCCACTTTGGAGGCCACTGACACACATGCATACATGTTTTCTCCATTAGCAGCAGTCAATCATTGCCTTGCAGATAGTTTTGGTTTCATTAGCTTTTCTAATGTTTTTCCTCACCCACTATTGCAATTAAATGGAACAGAACTTAGTGTTTGGTGCTCACATGAATAATAAATAACACGAAGAAATGTAGCAGCAGCTTCTCACTCAAGAAACAAAGGAATACTCCTTTGAAGCAAAAAAATCTTGTTTGAGTTGTCTGGCTTTTCCCCAACAACCAGGACCTTTTTCATGTTATAATAAGTCGTGCAGATGGTTTATGTCACTGGGGTTTACTTTAGGTTATGTGCGGAGGCTTGGAGATAACCCACTCTGAGATCCACCCTTGAGGTCAACAGAGTTGGACATTCAGTGAGTCATTCAGGAGTGTAAGGGTTAACTTGACAGGATAGGATTGTGTAAATAATCAGATGACTGAAAGGTGTGTGACAGTTGCGTTACACTGAAGGCGTAAGTATGTTTTGATAAGTGTAGGGCTTGAACAGAAGGTACATCCGTCAAGTGTGATAACAAATCTACTAGCCTGGCTCAAAGCAACGTTTTAACACATTATTTAATCATGAATCAAATACCATCCTTATTAACTGACAGTTACAAATCAACAAATGACTTACAGACAGCTTTGTATTAAAACTGATGACTAGTCTTGCTAACCCCTCTGAAAAAAACATGTTATCATTTTAACCCTTCAGATGTTGTTAATATTGCATTGATTGAAAAAGAAGTGTTAGTTAGGAGACTCTCTTACCTTTAGCGAAGGTAAACTATTCATTTTTCACGAATTGACCACGTTTACTCCTGGCTATCTGTGTCCAGACTGCAGCTTCAAGTTAGTTAAAAGTCCAATGTTGCCTTCTCTCTCTCAGAGCTTCCGTTTCCTGAAGGCGAGCCTCTGGTCACAGCCATGGATGGTACGAGCGTCACCTTAATCTGCTCCGAGTCCACATCCATCCCACCCGCAAACACCACCTGGAGAAAAGGGCTGCAGCAGGAGGAAATCAACCCCGGATCCAAGTACATTGTGTCAGATGAAGGTGCCGTCCTGAAGCTGACCATAGTCAACATCACCAAGGACGATGAAGGCGTTTACTTCTGCCGCAGCGAGAACCCCCTCGCTGTCACAGAGCTGGAGGTCTACCTCACTGTGAGGAGTGAGTGTGGGAAGGTCTTGGGCTTTGAGATTTCTGATTTTTTATTTTTTTTGCATGTTCATGTTTTATTTATGAAAGGACAGGGTATTACATTTTTAACATCACAGGAAGGATGAATCACAAACTATGAGTAAAACATACAGTTCATACTACACGTAAATAGATCAGAGATTCAGACAATGAACCAGTCTCTGCAGGTGTTGACTCTACCGCTGGAATGCTGATAAACCTGCTGCTTCTCCCTTTTCTGCCTCTTAATCTACTCCTGTTGTTTTGTCTCCGCAGCCTCCTCTGCATATACAGGAGCTATCATTGGGATCTTTATAGCCGTACTGATCATGGGTTCAGCAGCAATCATCGCTAAAACCGTTTTCTCCAGCCGGCACAGAATATGTCTGGGTAACATTCATCTGTCTTTACAACATAAACACAAAAGTCACAAACTTTAAGTAACTACTAACTCCACACACATGAAAATGTCATATCATTTTTCTGTAACATAAAAAGTATCAACTTAAACAAGCCACAAATACAAGTTTAACATTGTCTGTTTTTTTTTGTTTCAGGAGGTGGCTTCAGGTGAGAATCTCACATTTACTTCTCCAATACATTTGAATTCTTAATAAAGGTTTGTTTTTAGAGTGACAGGGCAGTGGAAAGAGTCAGAAATCAGGGAGAGAGAGAGTGCAAGAAGGAAGCCACAGATCGGATTTGAACCTGGGCCGTTCCCGCTTTGAGGCGCGCACATGAACCATTAAGCTACCAGTGCCCTTTAGTGACACATTTATTGAAAAAAGAGATTCAAAACTTCCTTTTTTATGTCTTAGTTATTATTTTTTTTATTATAGGCACCAGCTGCATCTTGTAATATTTCAATATAACCGGTAAAGCAGAGTACAAATTAATTTAATTTGATGCAGCAACAGAAAGTCTCAACTTGTTGTTATTGGAAGTAACTTGCCTGGATTCTTTTTCGTTGGCGTTCATGTTTAGTCATCCTCTGCGGGGAACTTTTGGACAAATGTGTCGACATCAAGCAGTTGCTTTTGCTGCTAGCCTCTATAAGTAAACAAACCTTGTGTTTCTTCTGTGTTAACATAATGTTTCTCAACTGTCTATACTTTACCTTTAAGATCTGATTTGGGTCTTGGAATTGAATGTTCTTCCACATAAAACATTTACAGAGATCTTTTTGTTACGATCCATACTTGCTACCTAGAATACCTCCTCTTCACACCAATTGATAGTGAATTGCTTTATTTTTTAACACCTAACTTCTGACATCTACTGATTAGTATAATTAGGTGTATCTGAATTTGATTTTTTGCTCCTCAACCATTGATATATAGAGATACTCGTGGTCCAAACCTCCAGGGACTACCTTAACTGTCATCCCTTTTCTATCGTGAAAGCACCCAGGGCTTAATACCTCCATAACCCTGCATGGAATCTGGACACATATGTTTACACAATAGAAAATACCTTCCTGGGATGCTTTTAGCAACAGAGATTTGTGTGTATCAGGGTGAAAGAGTATCCGGTGTGTATAATAATGTAGCTTTGCTGCTGTCACATTTAAGAAGACACTTACCTGCCAGGGAATGCAGATAAAACTCATCCTGTTTGGTCAAATGCTAATGATCGTTTATTGTCCCTTCTTGAATAGAATAAACATTAATAATATCTCTGCTCTGCAGGCAAATGGAGGAGGACAGAGGAGACGTGCTGAGTCTGGTGGAGTCTGACGACGAGCAGATTTTTCAAGCTGCTGTTCCACGTCTACCTCCAACAACAAATGGACACCAAACCACACTCGTACAGATACACCGAATCCCGTCAAGTAAGCGCTTTACATGATGTGTTTTATAGAAAAACTACCCCCAAAATTTTAAGAGTATAGATGTTCTGTTATGTCAACATATCCCTCTGGGTTTTTTTTTAGGTGATCATGAGGATGCAGAAACGGCAGACACAAGCCCCCAGCAGCAGGAAGATACTGCACAGACAGAAGAGCCAGTGGATCTTGTAACATTTTAGGTATCGGGTGATTAATTGGATATGTGTTTTTATTTTAGGTAAATATTATTTTCATCCAATGACAATGTGAAAAGAATTGGTGGAAGACTTGTGTAAAAAAAACAAAAAAACAATAGCTTTTAATTAGTTGTTTTTTTTTAAAACAGCTTTTCTAAGCTGATTTCTATGATCAATTGTTTGTACAGCATTTTGAATATGTTGCTCTATGTTGATATGAATGCAGTAAATTAAGCTGTTCAGACAAATGTGTGATTGTTTGCATCTTTTTGGTGGTAAAATTCCTCATTTAACCTTTATTTATGTACAGTGCCAGACTGTAATGAACCCATAGATGGTTCATGGGTGTCACAGTGTAAAATGTTAATCTGGACTGGAGTTATTTTAAAAAAATGTGGTGGAGTCTGTCAGTCATGTCTGTTGTGTTTCTGAGAATAAAAAAACAAACAAAGTAAACATAAATAAAAAAAAAAACATCTCTGTTTAAGGAAATGAATTCCAGCAAGTTGACTTAATATCTGGTCGCAGCAAGGCTTACAAATCACAATGTTTGTCATTATTAGTAATATTTAAATACTTTGGTCAAATGTTTAATGTAGGAGTGCGAAAGCACTTCAAATCAGGTTGTTTAGTGCAAAAATATACACATTCTCAACAGTTATGACACTTAACGTTTGTGTTAAAAAAACATGTAATTTAAATGATTAAACAAACAATTATGTTCAACATCTTGGACAATGGTGTTTTATAGGACGAATAGTTAATGAGAAAATTTAGATTCATGCATTATTCATCCAAAATAAAAGTTGCTCAGTATTTAAAACAATAATCTCGTGTATGACAATGTTTATTAGAAATAAGAGTAGTCTTTAATGAATACATTATTTTAAACTATTATTTTCTTATATCAATTGAAGAGATATGTTTCACTTTTAATAAAAAAGATAAAATAATTTGTCAGAACATTTACAGAACTCAGTATACTCACACACTTAAGAGCAGAAAGTTTCGGCTTTATTTCTATCACAGAAGCCAGCAAACTTTCTTGGAATCAAATATTAAGCGCCTGATATATAGAGACTATAGTCTTTGACCCGTGGTTGCAGGTGCCACTCACAGCCGGGATCGTTTAATGCTCGTCTTCCCCACTCCCCTCATTTCCTGTCATAAAAACAGGTTTATACAAACAGATAAAGATTTACTTTCCATGGATCACATTTCAAGTCTCAGTATAAGACAATGGGGAATATTCAATTGTAATCTTGATTTTAAAAGCTGGACCCCAATACAAAACCATAACAGCAACATTTAGACCTGAATCCTCGTAGTGTTCGGTCTTTGTTTTCTGTTTGATATGGTTGTTTAACAACATTTATGACTTGGTTATAAAAGGTTTCCAAAGGTCAAAATGTTTTGAGATTAGGTTTCTCTGTCCAGTCTTACATTTGGACATGTTTTGACAACTGATAGATTAATGTTCTTCAGGAAAACCTGACCTACATATTACAGTCATGACATCACCTCATAACATGACAGCTTCCCATGCTGTTAATAAGCATCAACAGTGAAACCAGAGATTCTTCATGTATTATAAATTAATCAGAGGGCGTGGCGTAGCTCTGTGATCTTACGTAATGAAAGAAAAACGTGACGACGTTGGGCGACACCGCAGCCAATGGTACAAAGTGAGTCAAGACTACAGGAAATCAGCTGAACATTTTGTTTTCCTCACTCGCGCATTTCCCCACACAGCAGAGAGTACAGCATCACACACAGCGAGGAGTCACAACACAGCAGGAAGCCTCCTGAATAGTTAAATGGGCGGTGGGACTGAAACACGGACGACAAATTCAGAAAGACGAAGAATGTGAAGTGTGTGGGGGGGGGTGGAGAAAAAAAAACAATGTGCTCCACGGAAAACAGCGCGGAGCTAAAACGGACATGTAAGTGACAAATGTAAATAATAATGTCAGCGCGTTTTCATCGCCTGGTAACCGTAACTAAGCAGCGGTCTCTACGTAGCGATTGACGTGCGGAGAAACCTGACAGCCGAGCGGGGAGAGGGGATTAGATTATGTGGAGGAGAGCCGCTGTCACTGTGACTCGGTGAAGGGTGAGTGTATGTGTTGACTTGATGTTGCCTGTCCGCCCTCTTCCAGCCTCAGACCCAGCTCTCATCCTCGAGCTGAAGACCAGGAGACCTCCGTCCCTGGAGGGCCGAGCGGGATGTGAGACCTGGAGCGTGGACTTCTCCCCGGACGGAGCCTGGTTCGCCTGGTCGATGGGACACGGGATCGTGTGGGTTGTCGCCTGGCCTCTGGACTCGGAGTAGGTTTTACCTGAATACATGTAAATCCCACACATGATGCGTTCAGGTGTCACTCGGATATTCTATATTCAGGGGAAGGCTGTGTTGTTTGTGCCAAATCATATTGGAGTAAAATTATCAATATTGTAATTAGTTTTTTTTATTCAAAGTTAAGTAGATAGCAGCCAGTAGACAGGTGAATCCACAGAGGAGCTATAATTTAAAGAAGTATAATTTGAGGGAATTTATGTGGTTGATTTATGCATGAATTCATTACAATATTTTCTCAAGGAAAAGACAATAGGGGAAAAAAAAAGGCATGATATAGAAAGGAAAAAGGGGGGAATTAAATGTGCAGCAAAAAAAAAAAAAAATAGGCTTGAAATAATTATGGGTCATTTTATGCCTGTATAACACATTTTCCTTCTACTTAGTGCATTTTTTTTTATGTCAGTGTCTTAATTATAGGAACGCTTTTGGCCCCTGGAGTACGCCATATTGACATTTTTAACCCAGGATCAGGCTGTGAAAGTGTCCAGAAATAGTTTTCAATAGTCCTGGTAACCTGCGTTGAGGCGCCAAACGAATCTGTGCAATATCATATTTTAAACCTTTTTTGAAAACTAGACAAACATGCCAGATTTATATACACACACTATTCTCAAAAGCATAACAATAACTAAATCCAATGGCAGTCTAAAGTCAATTATGAAATGAACAAGCCTTAAAACCTGATTAACATTCACTGGAATCTTTGAATACTGGATTGTTCCCTTTACACTGTCATACAAATAGATTTTGGTGTAAACATTAAGTGATGAGGTTTTGTGTTTACAATGAGAGCGATGATCATGTACAGTCCAGTGTAATATGAAGAAAAAGCTGGATAAACCAACATTATGGAAGCTGCAGAATTAATAATTACTGAAATAGATTAAATGTGTGTTATTAACTTACTCCATGAGTATTCAGACTTTTCCAACTGTATCCAAAGGCAGCATCATTAAAGCATTGCTCCAGCTTCACACCACCTACAGGTTTTTTTTTTTTCCATGGTTACTGCATACTTGATACTCCTCTCGCCCACAGAGACAGTCAGAAAGGAGAAATTGATCGAGGGGACAAGAGCTTCAGTTGTGGTGAGCCAGTGTGGGGCCTCACCTTCGGACCCAGACCTCCAAGATCAGCTGCACGCCCCGCCAGAACACCACCAAAAGGGAACAACAGCCTGCTACTGGCCACAGGCCTGGAGAGCGGGGTGATCAAAATATGGAACGTTCTAACAGGTGAGGGTTTCATCTGTGTGATCTTTTCAAGACGATGAGTAATCTAAAGCTGGTTCTAAAATGCCTTTTCATGTTTTTTTTTAAGGTGAGGCTGTATTTGATCTCCACGGTCATGAGGGCGTTGTCAGGGATCTGGTCTTTCCTCAGAATGGAACCCTCACACTCATATCATCTTCCCGGGACAAGACTTTGAGGATTTGGGACCTGGCTCACAAAGGTACAAGCCTTGAAAGAGTCCACTTCTTTAACAACAAAATCAATGGAATGTTTTTCAAGGTTTCCAAAGATCTTGGGTTGTGCCTCCTCTTGTAATGACATTTTAAGATGTGCTCAACAACAATCCTTACCGATACGCACTGTTTGCTCTTCAGAATGCAATGCAAACTTACTGTTTCACAAGTAAACACCTGAAGCAAACAACTGCTGTAGACACGCAGGGAGGCTATTACTCACCTCATCATGTGGTTTGAAAAATATATTCTAGAGTTAATTTTGTTCTAACACAGTTTTGATTTTTGAAACTTGACAGTCAGCTTCTATTAAGAAACCGTATATCAACAAACTAAAACTGAATGAACTCAATCTAATATTTTTTACAGTGAACAAGGAAACTCTAGTAGGTGGAAAACGAAAAATTGTCCAGCCAGAAAAAAGTTTGCGGCACAAGGAGGGAATGAGGAATTTCTGTTTTTTTGTTTCCGGAGTGATATTATTCATGACTTACAGTTTTTGATTTGAACAAAAGGGACTGTTGATCCCCCAACATGTTGCTTTTTCAATCTTGTAAGTCAGTTTGTCCGTTGAAAATAAGTCAAGAGTGCAATAACTTTTCAAAAAACAGATCCAGGGCGCTTCACTTGAGCACAGCTTTTTCGCAGCTGACTGAATGTCAAATGTCGGAGCATCCTTGAATACACCTATTGAACTTGCCCTCTTCAAACATGACCTCGCTGAGAGGCTATCACCAAACAAGTTTCAGGACTCTGCAAACTCATTTCACACTACATTGATATCAACTGAAACAAAGATGACAGTCAGGCTAAAGGCTTGCTGTAGTCATTGATAAATAGTGGAGTAGTTAGCATTCAGATTGTGTAATTCCACTTCTTTAATCAGCACTGAAACATTTTTCTGCTTTTGTCTGTATTTTTCACTTCACCCCTGTGTTTCGTAACAATGCTGAACGGTTTGTTCAGATTGAAGAGGTTAAAGCAAACAAATGTTCATGTTTACACACAGGAGTCTCATTTCCACTCTTGTGTAGTGTGTCTCACTCGGATCATTACACTTCTCTGTTTCTGTCTGTTGAAGGTAAAAAGGTGCATGTGCTCTCTGGCCATAAAGACTGGATCAGCTGCTGCAGCGTGTCATCAGACTGCAGCATGATTGCTTCAGTCGGCCGATTTGACAGAGTGAGTGAATCAGTTGTTTATTGTTTTATAACTAAGGCATGCATTAAAGGAAGGCATGTTTTATTTGTATGCATTCATATACTTTTTACCGGTTTAACCGTAACACTTTATAAAACCTGAAGTCTTCAAGCTGCCTGACATATTGTTTTCTGAACAGATTGGTAATGTAGATACTCTCCATTAGTATAGACACATTTTAGCAGACAGTTTTTTTTTTTTAACTGAACAAACAAGCCGGTTTTTATAAACATAGAACCGATGTCTAATTTCAGTTAAATTAAAAAGAAAATCGGATTTACTAAAGACTTTACATTTTATGAGGTTTGTTTCCTGGGCTCACTTCATTTGCTCCTGTGTAAAGCTGTTTAAAGGCCGTCAGAGTTCATCAGTGTTATTCTTTGTTCTCCTCATTTGGAGCACTTGGAGGCTCTTCATGCTCATTAATCTGTAAATTTGACACTTTCTCATGTGCAAAAATAAAAAGGCAGGCAGCTTTACCTTGTGTAACACCAGATTTTTATGATCATAGAATCAAGCATTGCAATCTCTGCCAAATGCCGCGGGGCAAAATTACTTATCCCAGACTTGACCTACATTCATTACTTCAAATAGAAAACTACAACTAATTAACCTGTCTTCATTTTGCCATCTATAGATGGTGTGTCTGTGGAGTCTGCGCTCATACACTTTCATGAGGAACCTGACAGGAGGGACCCACAAGTCCTTGTACCTGCTGTCTTCATGTGACTTTTCTCCTGACGGGGCGCTGCTCGCCACGGCGGCCTTCAGAGGCTCCAGCTGGTGGATCGACCTGTGGGATCCATACACTGCGGAGAAACTGGCCACTCTGGTGTAAGTCCACGCTCACTTCTCAGTGTCAAAATGTACTTTGTATTTACAGCCGGCCACAATAGTGGCAAATTAAACCCATTCTTATTCAAATTCAATCTCAAATTGTAAATATTAAGGATCTCCGACTTGGGCTACTCAGAACATTACTTATTTTAAAACTCTTTTTATGAACAGTGACTACTTTGAAGACTACGGGCAAAACCAAATCTCAGCAATACAGTTCTCCCCCAATGGTTTGCATGTCGCGATTGTGACTGATGACAGGTGAGTCGTTTATAAGTTCCATTTAATAAATCTTTTATGTCAAGTATAGATTCAACCGACAGAAATTGCAAAATATAATTCAAAAAATTGCAGAGCTCTTCGCGTCTGGGAGCCAGGAAAAAGAGGGATGGTGATGCAGACAAAAGCTGACAGAGAATCAAATGGACTCTGCTGCAAATACCATCCTCAAGGGGGAGTGGTTGCCACAGGGTAAAAAAAAAAATCCTCATGCCATCATATTGTTTTGTGTATATACATTTGAATTTGCTTGAAAGATGACTAAAGTCTTCAGGTATAAGCTTCGACAGCACGCTAACTAAACCTTCTCGCTCCAGAACCAGAGACGGTCACGTAAGGTTCTGGAACGCTCCGAGGACGGTGCCCTGTCTGAGGCACCTGTGCAGATCCATCCTGCGCGACTCCGTCTCCACGCACCAGATGGAACCGCTGCCCCTCCCCAAACGGATCCTCGAGTACCTCACTTACAGGAACATCCCAGACCGCCTGAAAACCTGCTACTCCTCAGATGAAGAGGACTGGGAGGGTTAAATAGGAACACTAACGCAACGTAACCACTGACATTTACAGCTAATGATTGTTATGCATCATATCTCATTATTCAAAAAGAATGCCTTTATTGTTTGCTACAAGTTTTCAACATTGAGCATATCTTAATGTCAACCCATTCCTACACTAAGGATTTCATTTTTGCACTACTACTGTAAGATGATGCATAAACTCAATGTTCACATGCTTGAATTGAATATCACAATTTTATACTTTCTAATTTATTGTGTACATATAAAATGTATTTCTAATTCCTGTGTTTATCATGAAGCAGCACATGCATTCTACTACTGATCCTGCACATCCTAATTGTAAATATATGAAAACGAAAACTAGACTTTTAGGAAATAGTTTTAATAAACAGATACAAAACACATGTACATGTCCAAGACCCATTCTTACACCGATGTATTTGTTGTTGCATTTTAACATTATGGAATATTTCATATTTTTTCCTTTGTTTTCATCAGTGAATTAATTGGTTACCATACGTCTATCCTCCATTCTTTGCTAAATGCCCGTATTTTAAGCCCCGAAGAGTGGATCTTTTTTTTTTGGTACTACAGCTACACAAACCACTGCCTTCCATTTCACTCGGGTCATATGCAGATGTGAGTGACTCATTTAGCTGCTAGCATCAACTCTGTGCGGCGGTGGTGGGCAAACATGCAGTGGATGCCTAAAGGCTTCTGTTTTTTTTTCCATTTCTAAATCAGCAAACTCCAGAAGATATTTCACTAACTGACCCATCATGAAAGCGTACAAAACAATGAAATCATGTGTTTGGTTGAAAAGAAAACATCCACCTATTAGCGCTTAGCTTTTCATGGTATTGTTGCAAGCCACAGGAATTGAAATAATAGTAAACCTTACAAACACTTCCATAAATCTGAGACACAGCTGGAGTTCTTGCCAGCTATTTAAAGTTTATTGTTGCAGCGACTAAGACATCAAGGTGGCAAAGAAGGAGATAACAAAACAAAGTCAATATCGTTTGAAATCTTGGTGTGGCTGTGATTTCATTGAGGGACTTTTTTTTTTTTTTTTTTAAACTAATGGTAGCCATAGAGGAATTATTGAGAAAGTTTGAGCTGTCTGCACTCAAAAAACAGAATTTGGATTTCTGTATCTATGAGGCCTCGCTGACCACCAGGTCTCTGACCGCCTGGAAGGCTGCGACCATGGAGCTCAGCTGGATCTTCTCATCGGTGCCTGAGGCGAGCCTGTGTCTGAGGAGGAGACAAATTATGAGAGCAAAGGCAACAGTTTCCCACATCTGGACGCCTGTATGAAATGAACTTTCTATATTCAGTAACTCAATAATAATGTTTATGAGAGGAGGAATAAGTGATCTCACTTACTCAATATCAGCCAGCTTGATGAGCATGCCGATTCGAATCGCTGGAGGAAAGTCCACTGGAGGGAGAAAAAAAAAAAAAACATTCCAGATCATTGTAGTGGAAAAATACTATCTGTCTGTCGTCTTCGTTTGAACTTAGAAGATTTAGATCTTCGTGCGTCATTTAGCAATTAAAAACTGTTTCTTTGTATGGCCTATATCTCCAACAGGAACTTTCCTCATTATCTGAGTACAGCATGATCCTAAATCAGTGCCCTCCGGACAAAGGAGTTTCTGTTGGTGTTCTTCTGTACCAGGTACCTTATAGAAAGAAGCTTGCTTAGATAAATCACCATGGCAAACTAGGCGTAGTCACTAGGGCAAGCTGAAACCTATGACGATGTATCACTCATGTATATGCAAAATACCTACGCCCTGTGAAAGTATAAATATGCTCTGCAACCTGGACTGCCCCGGGAATCTTTGATGCACTTACTTACTTTTGCAGCTGATTACCCCTTTTGCAAAAGAACTCTTTACTATATGCAATAAAACACACAAAGACAAAAGACTTTGACTTGAGATCTTTCATTGCCAACAGAAAAATCCACAACATCATCTAGTACAAACTACCAAAGGACTATGAGGTATAGGGAAAAGTCACCAATTGATACAGAACCTATATATGATGACGGTTCAGGTGAACAGCATTAATACATAACAAACATTTTAGTGCTGGTAAAGGGAATCATATCAAGCAAGCACAGACCTGGTTGTTCTTTGGCCTGACTCTGCTTAGTCTTGTGGCAGTCAACAGTAGACCGCCCACACATCCTACAGTTATCAAGCCAGGGGCCTCGTTTGAGACTCACAACTGCTCAAGGTAAAGGAGCTAAAGCATCTAAATGAGGAAATGTTATATCACCAGAACTCTTTACAGAGAGGAGAAGCTGGATTCAAATGTTCTGTTTTAAATCAGTGGTCAATATCTCATTACACATTATGATCCTCTTTATTTCATTTTTAAAAGTTACTTTTTCTGCCTACCATCATGCTATAGTGCTTCTATCAGGACACTCTTAACTCAAAGATGTTGAGCTAAAAAAGACTTTACTTCAGGTTCAAACAACAAAACCTAAAAGTATTCTATTAACAGTTTCAACTAAAGCTCAAAACAATTTCATACAAAAACAGAAAAAAACAACTTTGTACCCAGTTTGGAGAAATTGATGATATATTTTTTTGAAATTGTGTTTCCATCTGCTGTGGCCTCACCTCTGTGTATGAGCAGATGAACCTCAGTGAGGATATCGTGCAGGGCCAAACCTTTCAACGTCTTCAGCTGAAGGATTTCTGTAGACAGAGTGTTAAGGAACTGCAAACAAACATCCAAACTGGTGTAAGTCAGTGTCTGGTTTTTCGAAACAAATCCAAACATTTCATACAGATCCTGCCAAACCATATGTAGCATGGGCAATGTTCCTCATCCATTTCAACATGACATCCACCGGTTTGAAACGTAGTAATTCAAAGGATGTAGTAAGTAAGTAAGCAGCAGCTCTAGAATCTAAGGTCTTATCTTAACTCTAAATAATAATTGAATCTACTTGTTCCTATTTCACAAGATGGATTAAAGCTTCAAGGTTACATGGAACATACATCCAGACTATAATTTCACAGTTGATCTTCCTATGTGAATGATTCTGACAGACGAGTAAGGGGTTATCTGAAGGATACGCTTATACGCTGCGGTGAAGTCTTTGTTGAGGGACCAGTCGAGGATGTTGGCTATATCTGAGCGGAGGGGGTGACCCGTGCAGGTGTACACTGTGTCCTCTGTCACCTTTCCATACGCCATGCTGGTGCTCTGTGATCACACGGGGGAAATGCACACACTCTACAGTTTAGCCTTCTGTGACGATGAAACACAGAAACTTCAAGAAAACAGCAACACAGGGTTGAAATAATCTGTGAGGAAGAGCTTTTGCTCTTACCTGCAGAATGTTGAGCGATCTTCTCATATCACCTGACGATAGGGTCACGATGGCCTTCATTCCATCCTGTGACACGTCGATACTGCAACAAAAAGATTTACTCTGCCAATCAGCAGTCAGGCTAATAGAAACACGCAAAGATGTATCACACTTCAGACACATGTGTTACTGTCAAAGTGTATCTTTTCTCTTCTTTAAACAATCCAGATTTAAGACATTTATTACCATGAACCATATTAAATGTTGCTGCAAATAGAATGATATTTTTCTAATGTACCCTTTGCTTCTTCCTCATCAGCCACTGCAAGTAAACCAATGCAAACACCTACTTCTCCTGCTTGATCACATGCTCCAGCCGAGGGATCATCTGGTCTGGCGACAGCGGGCCGAAGCGAAACCTGGTGCAGCGAGACTGCAGGGCCGGGATGATCTTGGACAGGTAGTTACAGATGAGACAAAACCGTGTGTTTTCTGTAAACTTCTCAATCACTGAGAGAGGGGCGTAGAGGGACAACAGAGAGAAGAACACATGAGTATGTTTAACTAAAAAAAAAAGTGCAATCAGCTCTAGCATGTGTGAGTCTCAAAGTCCTCTTGTGCAACTGCTCTGAAATCTAGCTGTCAATATTCACCAAAAATGAAAGTCATCAAATAAGACATTGTGGTCATCAAAAAAAAAAAAAATCATCCATCATTTAAAAAAGTCTAATAAAGTAATTAATATAAAATAAAACACATAGCAGGTACAAAACTGCTTACTCAGTATAAGAAAAGTTGTAAACCTTTTATTGATAGATGACTTTCTAATATTGGGCTTTAAGAAAAAAGTTTTATCAATTGTGCAGTTATCACTAAATCTGTAAACTTATCTGCACAGCAGGACACAATTGTTCTCCACCAAAAGATGGAACATTGAACTGAAATCCATGCCCTATGATCACATTCGATTTAGTTAAAGGCAAAATATCCCACTTTAACTAAATCTGTATTTAATTGAAATCATCAAACATGTATTTAAAAAACAAAAAACAAATGTCAGGGTGATAAAGCAGATAGTCACTGATTCAGGAGCAAGCATAGTGTCTGGCTGCTCAGTGAGCCGTGTGGCTCACACTGGGCGAGGCCCGGTCGAACAGATGGCTTACCTCGCCGCAATGCATTCTGGGCATCCTGGGTCATGGCATCGGCCTCGTCCAGTATCACCAACTTGAAGCCCTTCCTGGAGGACAAGAGAGACAGGCACAAAGGCAGCAGTTTAAATAATTCTCCTCCAGCCGTGTGCTACAGATAAAAGAAAACACTCAACAAGTCAACAAGATAAAAAGGTTGGATTCATATTTACACTTACTTGAAGATGGTTCTGGTGCTGGCAAAACTCAGGATTGGACCTCGTACAACATCGATACCTCTGTCATCTGATGCATTTAGCTGAAAATGAGTGAAACTTCAAATTTAAGAGCTACAGATCTCATCCAAAAACTTTTGACAATGTAAGATGCCAAAAGACGCCCTTATATCGCAATTAAAAAAAAAAGCTGATAAGTAGAAGGTCCAGTGTACCTCTAGCACCATGGAGTTGAACTCTTTTTCCTTGTACAACTGTCTTGCACAGGCGAGGATGGTGGAGGTTTTGCCTGTACCAGGGGGGCCATAGAACAAGAGATGGGGAAGCTTTTCCTCACTGATAAACCTCTGGACTGAAAACATAGAAACAAAATGAACTGTCAGAATACGCCTTGAACTTCATAAAAAGAACTAATAATATAAAACAAGAGAAATGTTTTGATAGCCATGGCATTGGATAATGTAATTACAAATTGTTTTATCAAAACAACCATTGAAAAGAGCAAAGGCAAAAGTCTGGAACAGTGAACACGAACAGTTCCCAGAAAGCTTGGAAAGTTAACACAGGTGTTGTCAAAGTGCTGCGTATACGCTCACTGGTCACTACATTAGGTAAACCTGTACAATTTTATGATCTAATACAACTTCTCTGCTGTGAATTCTACTTTTAAAAAGCTTTAAATGTTCCATTTTATTTGAAAGTGTAAGAAATGTAATAACTCTACTTCCGTTAAACTTGGGGTTATACTGGTGGACCATATAGTGTATTATAATTAAGTTGTGTTTCTAGTATTTTGCCTCAGCTATGCAAGTATATGGGTGGACAAAAAAAATAAGAACAGCTTTCAAGACAATCCTTTCAACCAATACACCACTGCAAACTACAGTGTCAACAACACTTCAGTGCTATAGTCACATGAATAGCTTTCTAGCAGTAAATCATCAACATTAAAATTATAGGCAGACCATAATAATTATAATGCGAAGTGTAGCAGGGGAACTCTCATAGGCTTTAATTATGAGGGTTACGTATACATTTGACAGACCAAATACTTACTGGTGGTTAGAATATCTCTGTGTGAGATCAGATCATCAAGTTTCTCTGGTCTGTATTTTTCAACCCTGGAAAAAGGAGGACAAATCGATCATCAATGTTGCTTTTGATGTGGAATTTCAGACATTTCAGACACTTCACTTTCAATCGTAAACGCTTCTGTATCACTGCAGAGGAGCACTTGTGACTCTTGGGTGAGTTAATGTTAGTAAAGAAGAAGGAAACTCAAATCACAACACGTATATGCACCTTTTTCGGTATTCGGTACTAACTACAGAACGAACTTCATTAACATTTTGACCACTTTGAGCTTCTTACGTCAAAGTTTCGGAGTACATGCAATAAGCTTTGGACAAAAGTCCAATACTCCAGATGTTTATGTGCTACTCATCAATTCGGCATCAATATTTTTGCATCATCTTTTACACAAAAAAAGATTTGTAGGAAGTTGGTTCAAGTTGCAACAAGACCATGTTTGATGAGTGAATTAGCTCATATGTATGACGAATATGTATGCTGTCATTTGCAGCTACCACACGAGTAAGCATAGATGACATAAGTCTATATTGTGTAGCCAGCTGCTAGCTTCAAGACACAGGAGAAGTGTTAGCCAGCTAGCACTTATAATTTCAGCTTTCAGTGATAAACAGCCACCTTCAACTCACCATGGTAGATTTCTGGTTTGTAAAGACGCTCTACTGGTTGAAGCCATGTGTCCTTAACTGTGAATTAGGCTCCAATATGTTTCAAACACTTTATGAATATTGGAAACTTCCACTCTACTTTTGCCTGTAGTGCCTTGGTCGTGTTTTGCCGCGCTCCTCAGCAAGCGTGCGTCAAACGTCACGGCGCACAGCCAATCGGATGACTTTGTCAGCTCATGTGGGCGGAGTCTCTGTGATGTGAGAGGCGACTGTAAAAAGTGTGTGTGTGATGGAAAGTCCTTATGGACGATGAAAACTGACTGCGAAAGACAAAACATTTCTTCTAGAGCAAAAAGTAAGGCCTGCAGTTCAGACCCCCCCTCCCTCTGCTGGGATACCTTCACCCATCCTTTATAGAGAGAGCAAATTGTCACAATAAGACATTCATCTATAAGATGTTGCAACTTTTCAATACAGTCACCTTAGTTTAATCTCTGTTGTGAAAATGTACCTAGCATTTAAATTCTTACATTTGTATTCAAGTCAAAGGGGAATTGAATAAACAAAATGAGTCTGAGGTTTTTTTTTGTCATACATAAAGCAGATCCTACATGCAAGTCTCTAATAATAATCTTCACCACATGTGAGAATTTCTATAATGATGTAAATGATGCTTTTGAATAAATCTTTTCTCTCCAACTTTACATGTGTTATCATATTGGTCTTACATGGAATCACAATCAAAAGTGCCTGTGACTGCACGTGTCTCTATAATTTAAATAGTGTCTACATGCCCTGGTTGGTGATCTAGTCTAACTTTAGTTAAATAAGACATTTTTCCTCCTCAGTGGTAAAACACCTTGCTCAGTTTTCCTTTACTTAGGTAGTCTCATTAAAATCAAGATGTTTTGCAAAAGTAGGTTTTATATAAAGAAATAATAACAGGGATAAGAGACACAACAAAATCTAACTGATTACACAAGGACAGGATAATAACACACACACACACACACACACACACACACACACACACACACACACACACACACACATAGGCACAAAGGTTCAAAAACGTAAACAAAAAACTAAAATACAATAAATTAACTGCAAAGTAGGCATAATGAAAAAAAATGCCATTTCAACTGTCTATGTAATATTGGTGAGTACGAAACATAAAGTAGATATTCTCGTGTGTACATTTCATGATAAATGAACAAAGACTCTCATCTTTCCTCTGTAAAACGTGTAAATGTGGTCGCACACACAGATCTTGATGGTTGAAATTGAAGCCATAAAGCATCGTTTTCTGCACTTGGCTCTAATCTCGCGATAGCGGCCCCTCACGGTGGGTGCCTGGGCGATGCGATGCTGTTGCTGTTGCTGTGGGTTTGATTGACAGGAAACATGTCGGTGTGGTGGGAGCGAACCGGGATGCAGCTGCTGCCAAGGGAGACAGGGAGTACCTGCATCCAATCCACACATCAGCACCTCTGAAAACCGCCAGGCTCCCCCCCCCCCCCCAATACGTCTGCTTTTGACGCGCAGGGCAGCTTCTCCTTTTTATTTAAAAAAAAAAAAAAAAAAACAACGTCAATTTGAGAGGAAGGGATACCCAATGGATGCTGTGGCAAACCGCGTAGTCCCGCTCGGTATCTTTACATTGTGTTTGATTTAGCCTTCAAGCAGAGACACCTTGATGAAACTGCAGGAACTACGAGGACTGTTGTTGCAATGGAGTCGACTCTCTCACGGCTCAAGCCGCGTCTGTAAACCTACAACATCTCGTTTCATGGCGTTTTGCAGGTGGCTCATCTGCTCCGTGGGCTTCTCCACGTTTCCTTTCTGAATTCTTATTCTTGTTCTTTTTTTTTTTTTTTTTTTTTTTTTCTTTTTAAGTGCACCGGGAGAAAAATAACGACCACTGCTTGCCAAACTATGAACGAGGAGATGACAAAAAGCGAGGAGCAGCATCTTAGTTTGCAGAAAGCCTTGCAGCAGTGCGAGTTGGTGCAAAATATGATAGACATAAGCATTTCTAGTTTGGAGGGTTTACGGACCAAATGTGCCACATCCAACGACTTGACACAGAAGGAGATACGAACGCTGGAGGTAAGCATCGATTGAGCGGAATTACTGAATAGGCCTATGTGCTTTTTTTTTTTTTTTTTTTTTTTTTTTTTTTTTTTATATATCTTCGTCTAAATCAATCAGGAGGGCTGTCACTGCCTCTTATTCATTTGTAGGCCACTATGCATATTTTGCAGCGCCTTCTCAGCGACACACTTGTTTTCTTGTACTCTTGTTTTTCCATTGCATTAATATGCGAAGATCCCAGCTGAAGCCCACCGCTATCTGTTTTGTGCAGTGCAATAAATCAGAAGGTCTACGGGGCTGCAGTGGGCTTGTTGTAGACTTGCGCATTCTGCAGGTGGCGGGGAGAGAAGGTGGCTCTTCTCCATCAGAATATTTGAGGCAGCCGAGGCCTATAGGCTGTCCATGTTTACAATCCATTACCAATACGGCAACCTGCGCATCCGTCCTCGCAGCACACCCGGGCCCTGCTGTTACGCAAGGCGAGCGGGTTTCTGACTTAGTTGCCAAATATCGTTAGCCATTTAATATCCCGTAGGGGTATTACGTAATTTCCCATAATATCCCGATCTTGTGTTCAAGATCCCAGACTTGTCAGTTTTGAGCCCACTTTAACCAGCCCCCCCCCCCAAGACCAGTGAGAGGACATAAAAAATCGCCATAAAGTGCGATAAGGTCACTGAAAAGTCACTATAGGGAGAAGGACAGACACTGCACAGCATTAAGGGCCCGAGAGAATGTTTAGTGATGCCTCGGGAGATTAAAACAAATATAATTAAGTGAGATAAGGTCGCCATAAACTCACCACTGAGAGTCTCTGTGTACCATCAACACACATCAAGGCCAAGTGGAGATGTTATTGAGATATTACATAAAAATACCACAAAGTAAAGTGCCACACGTTTATCCAAACCCTACAATAACATGCAACATATGGTACATTATACACAGGATGTCTATAGGCTATGTAATATGATGGTTATGTCCATATCGCTTAGTAAAGTTTAATGGTGTTGTATGTAAAACAAATGTACTTCAAGCAATGAGCAAGTATGTAGGCTAATATTGCAGCCTGAAGATAACAGTTCACTGTGTTCCCTGAATGCATCACAAAGCATTTTGAATCCTCCTGGGTTTTTGTTTTAAACATTTGGGATTTTTAAATACTAAAATTGGATTAATTTAGTCCTAGTCTGACCCTCTTGTGTTGATGGAAAAAAGCAGAGGTTTAACTTCACTTGTTGTTTGATGAATCCATTGCTTTTCTGAAAGAAAGAGTAAAGAAATATAACTGTAATAGGTGAAATAAAACACAAAAAATCAGCATATATCTGTATAATATTTTTACCACAAACTGCACAAGATGTTTGAAAGACTTCTGGCAATGTAAGGAGTTTAGAGTGGAGAGAATAGGGGCAGGAGGTTGTAACTTTTCTTTGGACTGCGTGACTTGGGAGAATAGCATGTGTTGTTTTTCTCATCCTTAATTCATAATAAATTTGAGTCCTCTTAAGCAATGGCAATACAAGTTACAGAAAGTGTTGTATCAAAAAGCAAAGGGGATATAATATCATTGTTGATGCATGTCGGAAGACAAGAAACCTAACAAAGTTATCGAAGTATGACAACTTTGTGGCCACAACTACGGTCAATGAGTGGGTTTCAGAAATGTATTGTATGAATCTCTTGTTCAAGTATAGACTAACAGGCCACAAGCATGAAGAGTGATGTAAAACACATGTCTGGAGCCTGCAGAGGGCAGTAGTTCAAGGTAGAAATCTGCAAACACCAGAGAAGAAGACAGATGCTATAAAGTGCAAACAGAGAAGGTTCCAAAACATTCATTAGTCATATGAATCTGTTTGTCAATTGAATGAAATGCAGGGAATCTAATTGACCAGGGGTAATGTAGTCTTTGTTATACACATCAATAGTGGCTTCACTTTGTGTGGCCTATGTTGTTCCTCAAAGTGGTAGTGATCTGCAGCAGCACAACATTGGCTCCACCTGTATGGCTTCTACAGAGTAAGTACATTCAGATCCACCTTACTCTGCACCAACACAGAAAACATGTAAGAAAACTTCATTTTTGCACTAAGTTAGTGTTTGGCTGAGTGAATCCAAGCCATGCTCATTGATGAGAGTTGTAGTTTATTCTTTTCTTTTTTGGAAAAACAAGGAAACAACAAAAAAACAAAACAAATTTCAAGCCCCCATTACTGATAGAGGTGAAATGGACCCTGTGTCAAAGCATATTTAGATGACAACAATTACATAAAAAGTTTCATTACAGCAGCTATGTGGGACTTCCATTATGTGCCAGTTTTACAGCCCCAGCCCTGTGCATGCGTGTTAAGTATTCTCTTGGGGAAATTATCCTTTTACTTCATTTTGAATATCTACATTACTGCTCACTGTGACAGCTTGCTGGGGAAACTGTATAAACAAAGGATTTCAGACCTAATGCAGTATAGCTCTTTGTTAAAATCTGTCTCAGTTATAGTGGTTATAGACATTAAAAATGTTTGGTTTAGGGTCCCTTTTGCTGACAGAAGGTCAGCTGATGTGTTGAGCAGAAAGAGAGGAACATGAACATTAATCTTATGTTATCTGTGTGGCCTCTTGATGTATTTAGGTAGAGGTGAAATACCTGAAATTCTAGCTTGTTTTGGTTTATATCGTCTCCATTGCATTCACCAGCCAGTTGCAACATTGCCTCTCTGTTGTTTAGTACTTGACAGGAAACACAATTAATGCTACTCTGCTAGAAACAAAACGCCAACTTCAGCTAGAAACATGGTTGGTTAGAATCAGGTTTGTTTACTTTTCAGACGATACATAGTAATGTGATTAATGTAAGATTATAGATAACAGCAGTCTTATATTGTTTGTCAAATTTCATACCACCATTATCTCCTTTGGTGCTTCATTATAACCCCCAGTATTTCATATTTGATGTCAACATGGTTCCAACATGTGGTTGTGTTTGAAATATGTGGAACAAATCTCTGAAAATAGAAAAACACTTTCTAGATATTTCCATAGTGTGACGTTTGAAGTCCATGTACATTTAAATATTTACTCATGTAAAACATGTAAGAATAAGAAATGGGAGTTATTATTTTAATCTGATTGACCCCCCCCCCCCCCACACACGCACACACACACACACGCACACACACACACACACACACACACACACACACACACACACTCTCAAACTCTCCCTTTATAACGGCAAAGATATCTTTAGTGATGATGGATGAGATTGCTACAGACATCATAGAGCTTTAAATGAAGCAGTGACAGTGAGCCATGTTTAGCCTAACTTTGAGTTAACTGCATCCACAAGTTAAATATTCTTTTTTATTTTTAAATACCAATTCCAGCATGCTGCAGAATCCTCTACTACAAAGCTTGTTTTAGAAGAAAACAAATGTTTATCAGAAGATTCACTGGGCTTGGTACAACAATGTCACTTTTTTTTAAAATGCGGACCCACCAGAAAAAAACAAAAAAAACAATGAGCATTCAAGCCAGAGTGAGATATTTTGGTATATGCACGTATCATTGTGCATATACTGGGCTATATAATGGGCTGCCATTCTTCTTTTGTTGATACATTTAGGATACATCTACTTGTATGACATATTCTATCCATACACAAGAACCAGAACAGTGATGACTACTGCTGAAAACTTGGTCTGGATGGTGTATTTTCTTAGCTTCAGATTTTAATAGTAGTATTATTAATAACCTTTGTGAGATTTCCCTCTGCAAATTTTCCACTATTACCTGAAAGAAATAGTCATCTGAAATAAACAAATCTAGAAACGAATCAGAATGAATGAAAACAAACTACACTAGTGGAGCGTTTCCTAATCCTCTGAGTTGCAGAATCTCTCAGGATGGTAGACCTCTCGTTGCCTCAATGACAAATGAGTTGTCCACCAGGGGATTTGATCAGGATCACCGTGATGTCAGTCATACGCAGAGCCTCCCTTGTTAACCTGATGTATGATAAGCACTGTGTTTATGGGAGATTCCTCTGTGACGTCACTGTTTTCTATCTCTGTCAAGATTGGACATCAGGAACAATCTGTTAAAGCTGTTGAGCACTGACCTTGCTTTTGCTCAAAGCTCCACCAAGAATAGAAGCCTATATCATTACCTGGATGAAGTGTTAATATCGGTTTCCATTAATATGATTATGCATTGTCAGTGGTCTCCCTTGGATACACTGGAATTACCGATGCACATGATGAATCATGTGTTTTTGTGAGGCTTTTAGAGGGACGCAGACACATGTTAGAGCCTGATGTGGGATCCAATTATTCATTTCATGTAACAGAAAAGTGAGCAGGCCAAGTGTTTCTCATTATTGATATTCAATATGAGGTGGGCAAATGCTTTACAGTGTTAATTTGAGGAAGACGTTTCAGCCTTATTTTTGGTTCAAAGGTTGAACAGTGGTATTTTTCTTTCACGGGTAATTGATCAAAAGCTGTGCGTGACAGTTCAAGCTGTCGGTCAGACGGTCAAAGGGTTCATTGGTCCTGAAGAAAACTATGGTCATACTTATTGATATACAAGGCCCTACTATTTATCGATATTGCCCCTGGCCTCTTTGGAAGCCTTTTGTTATGTGTCAAACAACATGCCTTCTTGTTCTTGTACAAATGGGAATAATTAATGAATCAATCAATAAATCTTTATTTGTATAGCAGCATTGACACTACAGGTTCAGAGTGTACTCTTTGTTATTATTTACAAAGACCTATAATTAATCCATCCAGTCAAAATGTCCTTTTAACAGGCAGAAACCTTGAGCAGAACCAGACTGATGTTAGCCGTCTGCTGCGTGTGTGTTGGGCTTTGCAGGAATAAAGCCTGTTGGGTGGTCTGTCACTGAAGGCACGAGAATAAAACAAAGAGAGCTTGGAACAGAAATTCAAGCCCACACCCTATTTTCACACCTCTGCACATCTGATAGACTGCTACGTGCTACTTAGTGAGGGCTTGAAAGTCTTTGAGACATACCATCATTGTTTAAGTTGATGAACTTGTAAGCTGACAGTTGCTTATTTCAACAAGCGAAAGTGACCGAGCATGTTTCATTTAACATCAGCATGCTAATCTCAGCATGTTTGCACTACCCACCACCGCACTACTGTCTCATTTAGCCTTGGACATTTTAGTCTTTGTTTATTTTGTGTTTATTGTTGATATTTAATTGTATATTTTGTCTACATAGAGAGCATAGTTCATCCAAGTCAAACACCTTGTTTGTGTAAGCATACCTGGACAATAAAGCTTATTCTGAGTAAGAGGGCTGCCCCTACGAGGGAAGAAGGCCTATTTCCTGAGTAGAATACTAGTCAATCCAATCACCTCCCCTTGTTGCGAGAAAAAAAAACCCATTAAAAGGCCAAACCACACTGACAAGGGGGTTTGCAGCCCCTAAAGGAATCTTTTTCTCTCATAATTTGTCTACAGTCTCATTTTGTAAAATAAACCGTGAGAGAATCGTATCATGAACACAATATCGTGAATCATATCGTGAGTTGAGTGAATCATTACATCCCTACTGGCCATGCTATGTTTTATAATAAGTTAATCATAACAAAATGTTTTTTCCGGCCTCAGAAAATTATTTCACTGCAGCCAACATTGTTCATATTGTGCTACATCAGATAGTAAAACAAATCCTTAATATTAAGCATTTGAAAGATATAGATGTTACAAGAAGCTAGTGCATGCTAAACAAGCTGGCTGTTAACAACAAACACACAAAGTGTGTTGAACAGACAAGCTGGACATGACTTTCAACTAAGTGTACGCTTTCTTGCTATGACCCTCTGAACTGTAGTTCAGTGAAAGCTAGTTTCTTTATGCTATTTCAGTTGACTTTAGCATGGCGACTAGCTGCTAACTATAAAACTATTGTAAAGTAGTGGTTGTGATGCAAACTACTTTCATTTCACTACATGAGAAGTGTGCACTTCATACTTTACTTCACTTCCCACAACAAACGACATAACATACACCTACACTTACTAAAATACCCATAATGCCACCTTCATAAATGAAGGCTCACCTGTTGAACACTGATGGCTCTAACACACTCACTGAGACATGGCGAGCTGCTAAATGGAGTTTGAGGATTCTGTTTTTTGTGTGACAAACTTGGCCATAAGACTCTTTTCATCATCCTACTTTTAGTTGACTATAATGACATTCCTGAATGTCAGACTAATGTTCACTTTACTTTGTGCTCTGTTTTGGTGTCCTCCATCTTCTGCTCTTTAACTCCCCAATTCTTCAATATGCTCTCCGGCAACTCAACTAATGTATTGCCGCTATATTCATTGAGAGGTTTTGGTGAGAGTGAATAACTGTTTGAACATTGTTTCAGCAAGTGCACTATTTTAATTGTTTGAAGACATTAATGTGGATGTAGCCTTAATAGTTGTTTTTCTGTTACAGTTCCTGTAAGTAAAATGTTTATTGGCCAGCAGCGGCTCAATATAATGTTAGCGTCAGGAAAGTGCATTTCAGTTTCTCTAAGGGAAAACAAAGCACATATAAAAAATCCCTCCTCTGATTAGTTTCTCAACATCACTTTTCTTCTGAATACATTTTGGACTTTTCATCATTATTCATTATATGTATATTTCTTCTTTTACTTATATTACTATGAGATGAAATTTATGAATTTTGCAATTTCTGACAGGGGGAGAGGCTTTAATTTTTGTTCACAAAGAATGATTGTGGTGTTTTTTTTTCGATCATGAATACTAAAAATATACAAGTTGCATTTGGAGGATTCTGTAGCAGTTGGTGCAAGGGCAGAGACAGAAGGAAAAGATAATGAAGTGTTAAAACAGGGATAACTTCAGCTTGTGCGAGTGTTAGCCTGCTAGCCTTAGCAGTTCAGTTTGACCCCTCCACTTCAGCTACATATGTTCAGATCTACACAGCAAGGAAGGAAAGTTTGCCTCGCCAAATCTGCTCTTATTGGATCGGTTCTTGTCTCAGCTGTTGTATCAGATTAGGGGGGGGCAATACATTTCCATTACCAGGAGTTCCACTGGCCGTATTTCCCTCATGGAGGCGACTTCTTAGTGCACAGTCAAAACAAAACTTTTTTTTCCTTGCAGAAGACACATAAGTCACATCTCTAGATTAACCCTTTGTATAGGTTAGATGGAGACATTTTTCTGTTAGATGTGGTATAAGATAATATAAGAGACATTTTATTGATCTCCCATAGGGGAAATTCAATTGTTACAGTTGTTTTGATCACAGCTATGTCGTGAAAATGTTAGCAAGCCACAGATTTAGTGAAGCTTGCCGAAGTTAAGTTTGATTGATCTGTCTGTATTTGATTTAATATGACTGTTTGTACTCTGTTTTTGTTTTATTGTGAAGCACTTTGTGACGTCTGCTCTTGAAAGGTGCTATATAAATAAACTTTTACTTTACTTTACTTACTTTAAGTGCGAAATAGGAAAACAGTTGTTTGAGAAAACCTAAGTGTTTTTTAAATAGAGAGAGTAGTATGAAATACACTTGCAAAGTGAAGTCAATCAGTTCTTCATGTGTGTGCAACATGATTCAATTGCCTTGTGGGTCAGATCTAGGCAACCAGGCCAGTAGTCGTGGTAGTAGACCCATATTTGTTACTCTGTGTCTTGTTTACAGCAGAAGTTAATATGTTTACAGCTTGGTTCAAAAAACAAAATTGGTTTTGATTAGCTCATGTCTCGAAAGGGGCACATTTTTGGATAACTCATCTGTTTAGATTTGATGAAGAATGAAAGTGATTCACAATGAGAAGCGTAGCTGACTTGACTGACAGGTGGGTGCGATGTAACGGTTTGTCGGGAGGATTTAAACCCGCCTTAGCTCCAGCTCAACCAAGCCTGTTGTTTGGTTGCCTGAAAGTTAGGGTGAGACAGCATTTCCAGCATGGTGACAGCCAAGGACATTGTAAACATGCTTCCAAAGCCCCCTGCAGTAACAGATGTGTGATGTCACTCAGGCTCCGTCCATTAATATTTACAGTCTATACAGTCTAATATGTGAATGTGGTCAAGTTTAATGAATTGACAGCACTGAGACATTGAGCATTGATCTTGACATAGGCATTGAGCACTTTTTAGGGAGACGTTTTCACCTTTTCTCCATACACAGCATACATACTAGTGATAAATCAAATGTTGTCGGTGTAACACTACAAAGCTGTGTTAAATAGTGTCTTTTTGTTTAAGTATTTCTTTGTGTGTTAAACATTGTTAGATTAGATCAATCGCAGCAACAGCCGGCCAAAATTATTGAGGTTGTCATAGTAAAGTAGCTTTTATGTTCTGTAAGGTAAGATGTCTATTTTCTGTCAATGGAGGTGGTTTTAAAGAGAGATTGATGTGGCTGTTTCTGGTTTCACACAATAGTTTAACTCTTCAAACAAAAGGTATATTTCCCATTTCCCCAAGGTTTTCAAAAAGCAAATAAACAATCTTAGTCTTTCATTGACAAATAGGAGACATACTTTAATCCGATGCATTTGCCCCAAAAGACAATGTTAGCATTTTTTGTTTCTGCTGCCGGGAATGTTTGGGTCACTTTCAAAACGTTTGGTATCTTTCTTTCAGTTAGACCCCGAAATAATATTCAAACACAGCCAATGTTTAAACGTTGCAGAGTTACCTTTCAAATCATTAGTCCAAGAAAAATGTCCCTTTGGGGATAGTAAAGTATGTCTTATCTTATGTCATATTAAACCAAATGATTTGCCGAGGTCAGAGGATGATCGATGTGGAAACCTTAGGGGCACCATGAACGTGAACCAATGGTCTTTGAATCCATGGGGAATCATTCTGATGAAATGGCAAGAAAGTAATCTAGGTTACAGTTACTGTAAATGTATGAGGATTTTAGGATATTAAACCAAAGAGGTATCCATTGAAAAGTCTTTAACATTTCTATTGTTTTTTATCTCTTTCTGTCCTCTCTTTCTCTTTCTCTTCCTCTCATCATTCTTTCATTTGCAATGAATCAGAACCTCTCACAATAGAAATTCTAGAGCAGGCAATGTTGCTCTCTTTTATGCTAACATTTTAATGTGATTTCATAGACAAGTTGTTACTGTATATATTGTGAGACTATAATAAAGAAGTAGACACATTTAGCCAGGGTGAATGTGTGTTTCTCTGTGGGTGTGTGCGCTGAGCAGACGCCTTAACGGGCAGAAGAGTGTTAGCAGCCGTGGGCAGCTGCTGCAGGCTTTTCTGCTTTCAGAGGTGACTTGCGAGTCCCTCCTCCACTGGTTTCTACTTTGGTGTGCACTGATGTAAGCCAGCTCTGTCTAATTTCTAGCAGTCGTTTAGTGGGTGTCTGTTTGGAATTGGGCCATTCAGCTCATCATTAAGTCTTCAAGCGTCACGTCACCCATTGTGGGCCTGACAGGACATGAGTTGACCATTAGCTTCAACCAGACCAATTGTTTCTGCTCAAAATAGATTCACTATACATTTACTAGTAGGAATATTGTCTTGCTGTTTATTAGATACATTTTAAATAAAGTCAAAACAGAAGATACTATTTCTTCATAAACATGCTTAGTTTACTTCATATATAAAATGTAGAATCCTTAATGACTTGATTTTGATGCTCTCTTTTTTCAGCACTAAGCTTTTAATAGGCTACATAAAGTTGTAATACTATCTAAGAGATGATATGTCAGAAAATTAGAGAGAGACTGTAGGGATATAGTTTAAAAGAAGTAGATCATTTTGTAAAGTACAAACTCCGTCTTTTATTTGTGAAGGTCTTGTATTTCAGAGTCCAACTGAAGTCAGGTGAATTCATTATTACTTTCAAAATAAGCCACATTTTGGAAGGACTGAATGAAAGGAATAGTTCAATAGGTTCACGCTTGACATGAATTCTGACCTGCAGTGTGTCACTAACTAAATCTACAGCTAATACTCAGAGCTGTCTGAAACTGGAAATCAAGAAACAGTGAAAGAGTTTAAAAGATCTACAGAATATGAAGGAAATTAATATAAAAAACTTTTGTCAATAATGAAAAAGTCGTACTGTAGAATAATTAGAGTGTACTCACATGTTTACACTATTTATTAGGATATTATGTGACATATACTGTTATGGTATCACCTCTTTTTACATAACTTTACAGTTTATGTTTTTATGCTAACATTTCAGTTTGGTTTACTCTTTACTTAATATTTATACATTATTTTATATGATTAATTAAGCAGTTAAATTACCTTTTATCCATATTGGGACAAATTGCTGTGGTGAGTGAAGTTGTAATGTGGATTATTTTAAACTTTACTTTACCCAAACCTGCTTGCAGTAACATTGCCAAATAACTCTCTTTTAAATGTATTAAAGGTCACATATGATCCTCCTTTCAACCAGTTTAAATAAGTCTGAGAGCTCAACCAAAACATGTCTTTGAAGTATGTTGTTATAAATTCACTCTGATCCTGTATTTAATCATGCCTATGAACCCCTCTATTTCTGCCCTATTCAGAACAGACTGTTTCTGTGTCTGTATCTTTAAATGTAAATGAGCTGTGTCTGACTCCGCCCCTCTCTGGAAGGGCTTGGGTGGCTCGGGCTTTCTCACTGCATCCCCCGTTGTTTACCGTTAGAAGGCAGACTCAGAGGGCAGAACAAACACCTAGCTGTGGGAGTGTCACCCAACTAGGGGAGGGGTTTCTGCCCTTTGTGATGTCATGAAGGGAAAATCTCCAAACGGCCTGTTTAGGCACACATTTTCTGAAAAGTGGAGCAGGCAAAAGACTGACAGGATGGACTTTTCTCATTATTGGGGGCATTGTAGTGACACATTCTGTATTAGTGTTAGAAAAACATGGTAGAGAAGATTTTGCACAATATGTGACCTTTAACATAGTTAAGGTAAACGTTGCATAAACAACACTTATGACAAACATGTCATTGTCATCTTATGAAATCTTATTTCCCCAAGTACAGTAATTCTATTACTCTTAAATTACAGACTCGGACACAAAGACGTATGAAGTGCTCTTATGAGTCCCATGACCATGGAGTGAACTCGTTGTTGTCCCAACAAACATTTGTTACTTTATTTAATGAAGCACAGGTTCATTGTCAGTACACTGCCCTATGAGATGTACCAATAATCAGCCGTCAATAAACAATACATAAGAAATAAGTGGGACATAAAAACTATGTTGAATAATGTTTGAAGAAATAAATCACAAGTTCCATATAATCCATTGCAAGGAAAGGATTGCTTTAGTAACTGCAAAAAATGTGAGTGTATGACATATTTTCAAGTATATTCAATGGAAAGATTTCTGATGGCGCACTGGTTTAGCTCAGCAGTTTGGGCATTCCTGTCCATGTGCAGAGGCTGTAGTCCCCCCTGCTGTCTCGGGTTTATGGTCCTATCAACTAAGGCATAAGATAATTGGCCAAAAAAATCTTGGATAACAAAACAAGCCCTCAAAAATGTGTCAGTTGTAAAACTGCGACAGCTTTGTCTTTTTTTAAAAATAAAAATAAATAAATTTAAAGGTTTATTTTTGTGGCTTTTTATACCTTCATTTTAGAGACAGGACAGTGGATAGAGTCAGAAATTGGGGAGAGAGAGTGGGAACGACATGCGGGAAAGGAGCCACAGGTCCGACTCGAACCCCGGCTGCCCGCTTGGAAGACTACAGCCTTATACATGGGGCATGCGCACTAACCGCTAGACTACCAGCTTATGATTTAAGGTTATGGTAATGGGTGAAAATAGGTTAACTTTTAGTATTTGTTTCCAAAGGTAACACAGTTCAACAACATAAAAAGAAGAAATCAGAAAGAGAGAATGACGTATTGAAATCTATTAACATTTTGTCTGTCAGGGACGTGATGTTTCCTCTCTGACAATGTGGTTAAGAAGGAAACAAGAAGAATTATTACGTGGCAGCGTGATTTAAAAGAGTTCATAGTAAGGTGTGAAAAATAGGTTCACTTTTAGTATTTGTTTTCAAAGGTATCACCATTTAAAATCATAAAAAGAAGAAATCAGAAAGAAAGAATGACGTATTCAAATATGAACATTTTGTCTGTCAGGGACGTAATATTTCCTCTAACTAAAAAATGAAGTTAGTTGAACTCCAAAATATATGAAATGGCCTGTTTCTCGTTCACTCTACACATGGTGATGAAGATTGCAGTAAAAGGGTTGTTTACTTTAAGTCCAGCATATCACCAGTATAACCACAGCTTCCAACCACTATCCAGTGAGCAGCTTCACTTGCCTGAATGGTTCAGGGAACGTACAGTCTTGCAATTATCTTCCCTGTGCTGGTTAAGCAGGACGTCGAGGGTTTTCAGTCACTTTAGTGTAAACTGTGAACAGCTCTGTCTGTGCGAGTTCTGCTGCTAGCTGATACCAAAGATTCCCTTGGCTATCATTTTTTTTATTCCAAGCAATTTTGATCTGGGGACTTTAAACAGTTTCTAATGTAATGCAAACATTTTGTTTCTAAGGGAAAAGTTATACATTTTCAGTTATTTCAAACATCACTGAAATGATATAGTGATACAACTCTGTATCAGGTGCAAAACATTGTAATATTTGATAGAAGCATTAGTTACTAAGGTTATATAAGAAAATATGATTATATATTTTATAGGTAAATATGAATTGATAACCTATGGAAGTTAAGCTCTTATATCTTTTTGTTTACCCAAACAGTTTGCAACTTTTGCCTTGATTTTCTACAGTGCATTAGGATTAAATGTCTACCAAGTGCCAAATTTCAATGTTTTTTCTGTGTTGCTTTTAATGCAGTATGTACAAAGCACTGCTGCGAGATTTATAACATAGGTAGATGTAAACTGGAGCACATCAGCCCTGTACTCGCCTCCCTTCACTGGCTCTCTGTTGATTTTCAAATTCACTTTAAAATTGTATTAAAATTGTGTTAATTGTATTTAAAAAAAAAAATCTGAGTCACAATATGGTTTAGCCCCCTTTTATCTATCAGATCTTTTAATCCCTTACACCCCAAGACGATCACTCAGGTCCCCTAAGCAGTCTCTCCGTTAGATTTGTCTCACCTCTTTGCAGAGTTGTACGGTGGAAATGGCTCTCCTTAACGCTGGTGAACCAACATTAAGGGAAATGTTATATTATATATTATATTTCCAGTTGTCCCTCACTGTGTGTGTCCTTTTCTCTCTCAGGGGAAGTTGGTGAAGTACTTCAGCCGCCAGCTGTCCTGTAAGTGCAAAGTGGCCTTAGAGGAGCGCAGTGCTGAGCTGGAGGACTTCCCTCGCCTCGGACACTGGTTCCGCATCGTCAACCTGAGAAAGGAGGTCACACAGGTAAAAATGTCCACTCACTATTGTTACATAAAACGACACTCTTCTCATCTTCCACCTTTTCAAAGCTGAGATGTAAGATATAAGTGAATCTGTGAAATCATCTGGTGTCTGATATTGTACAGATGGTGAACAGTCTTAACTTCAGCTAAGTTTTGGTCTTATGTTGAGCTGCAATGATATTTATTATAGACACATTTGTTCATCTACTTTTACATTTTAAACAACTTTCATAATTGTCTTATCAGTTTGAGTAACTTTTAAAGAAAAAAAATAGAAATTCTGCAACATTTTAAATCTGGATATTAAAACATTTCAACTTTTTTCTTAACAACATTTTCTGACATTTTGTAGACACTCCATTCATCAATACTTGAGAGCCTAATCAACAGATAAATCAACATGAAATAATCCTTAATTACAGCCTAACTCTCATGACAGTGAGGGCCATAACATTTGACATTTTCATACACCATCCAGTGATCTATTTTGTCTGTGATGGAAGCATCTGCTGTTGTACATTCTTATTATTCTACGTCAACCGGTTTTCCTCGTAGCTTTTGTTGTCTGTTCTCAGTTTCACATTCTTCCTCAGAATGTGTCTGCTGATTGTCTGATGGTTTTACATGAGTGGATGAGTGGGCTTTGTAAGCGGAAGTTCCTCGTGCGGCCACTAGATGCTGCCGCCCAGAAATCCTATAACTTTTCTTATAAAACAAAAATGTCCAACACAAAATTTCCTCACAAAGCTATGCTCTCAAAATATTAACAAAAGATCTTCTAATGTTGTGGCAGCAGTGTGGGGAATCATCTTCCCATTAAGTGCACAGTTGTAGTAACATACCTTTCAGTGATAGTGCTCCATGCAATTATGTTTCATCTCTTTACATTTTATTCTTTATCAGGGTTAAACATTGTTTCACTGTCACTTGAAGCTTTTAGTTGAGTGCATCATTAACTCTAAACAAAAGTGTATTCTCTGTATTCATGTGGTGTTTTCATGTTCTGTATCTGTGTATCCTTTGTTGTCATACTGTGTGCATCTTGTAGGAGATGAGTCCAGGTGAGGTGACCCTTGAGGGCCTGCTGGAGCTGAGCGAGGAGCAGGTGTGTGAGCTGCTGCAGAAGTTCGGTGCCAACGAAGAGGAGTGCGCTCGACTCAACGCCTCCCTCTCCTGCCTCAGAAAGGCCCACCAGCTCGGTATGGCTCCACCCAAAACACACATAAACGCACATTAAAACATCCGTAGACATACCTGCTTTAAATGTTCTTAAAGGAAAAATGTAACTATGCTAAAGGTATCACCAATCATAACTACTACTGTATGTGCAAAACTTAACTCGGTGTTAAAACATCTCCCTCCAAAAAAACTTCTGTTCTTTAACATAAACTGGGATCACATTAAGCCAACTCTGAAAATCTTTTCTACTCTGGGAGGTCATTTGACTGTAAAGAATGATTATTTTGGAACTGTCAGTCAAATTTGAGAATCATTTAGCTGGTTTCACCCTAAAGCAAGAATCATACACACATTCATTCTATTTTATTATCGATAATCTTGATTGAAGCCCTATGTCCCAGGTTTATTTTCAATTTTGTCAATTTATATTGAATCAGTTCATTCATGAGAATCACATTAAATCTTCTTCATTAAGTCTTCATTAAGAGAGACTACACAACATTGAGCACTCTCTTTTAACTACTTTTTAATAAAAAAAAACAACTTTTTCAACAGAAAAATTATTAAGTGGTTGCAGGATATTGCAGATGTCGTCAGGGACTATTGTGTACAATGCTGTAAGGTGTGTTCAAGGACACTCTGGAAATGAAGACTGGAGAACCAGCTGCTAAAGAGCAATTCATTGCTATACAGTATACATATTTTTTAAATAGTAGTTTTGTATACACGTTTTATTATTATTATTATGATGATTATCATTATTATTGTTATATTATGTTATATTAGACATTACGCAATAAATACCCAACAGGGAATAGAGGATGATAGTTAAATCCTATCTGGCAGATGATTAGTTTCACATGTCTGTGTGCTTATTACAGATTTATGTTTTATGTTTTTAGATGTCAAGAAAAAGGCACATTTTCTGCACATTTCCCCTTCAACAAAGCTGAAGTTGTAGTTCATTTCAGTTCATTTGTTAGAGCAACAAATGCACGTGTCACTATCACACAAAAAATCCAAATGATTTATGTGTAAATGTTTGTAAATCATCGTTCACTTACAGTATAGCTTGTCCTCTGGATCTGATTTCAAAGAGCTCAATTAATGAGTTATTGACTTTTAGCAGTTCACTTTAAAGTCTCGGATGTTTGAGCACCTTTAAACTCACCAACAATAAGTTTTTGTCATGTTTTTAACAACGGTGTATTACTTTTTCAAACATTCGTTAAGGCTCTAATGACAGATTTGTATGAACTATGTATTCAAAATTAATTAACCCTATTTAGCAGGAAATCAGTGTAAATTCTGAAATGCATTGAGGACTGGTTGGTAATGGCTTATTTTTTTTTTTTAACATTTAATAAGCCAAAATATAGGGAACACATGTTGTAAAGCCTAAGGGGGAAAAGTGGAATGATACTTTTTTTCCATCCTATTTTAGCCTCTCTATTCCCCATCTATAAACTCCTGCCTGTCAGTCCAAGTGAAGCTGTTCGGTGTGTAAGATGTGGTTTGCATTTGTATTGAATTCATCAAAGGAGACTCTCCTGTGGGGTCGAGATGATGATGATGATGAGACAGGAACAGTAGACCATAGGGATGTAAAGATTAATTGTAAAATCGTGATAAATCGATTCAAAGGTATCAAGATTCACATCGGTGCTCTGAAAAATGAATCACAATAATATTGTGAGCGTCAGCAGCTGTAGAGCAAGATTTTGAAAGTGAGGACGCACCACTGTCTTTTAAATCGGAGGTGTGGAAGCATTTTGCCGGTGAGAATATTGCAAGAAGAAAGGGAACTACACAAATAGCACAACCAACATGATGCAGCATAGACACCACAATGAGAAGCTCCAATCCCCTTGTTATGAGTAAAAAAAAAAACTTTAAAAGGCCAAACCACACTGAAAAGTCATTTTGTAAAATAAATTGTGAGAGGATCATATAGTGAACCCATGATCGTGTATCGTATTGGAATTGAGTGAATTGTCACGTCCCTAGTAGACGGATATAGTAGGGGATTATTATTTGATCATATTTACCACTTATCAAAAGTATAGTCTACAACAGCATTGGGTGAATAACGTTACACACAGCTCATCAATGACATTGTTTTTACAAAATATAGTATGTATAATGTCATATATAAAGATGAATGTGTTTGTGCCAAAGATTGACATGTTTCCAAAAGAAGCTTTCTTTATAACAAACACATACATTTTATTCTGAGCCTATACCACTTTTATAAATAGAGGAGGCAGTGTAATACCTCATGGCATCAAATCGAGTTCATATATATTTATATTTAATATGGGACGTTAACTTTACATGCATTAAACTGAACCGTATTCAGGCCCTCACCAAAAACACTGAATGTGAATCATTTCTTAATTAAAGCTTTATAGAAACAGGTCTACAATTCATTATTATTATTATTATTATTATTATTGTTTTAGAATGAAAAAAAAATACAATCTCCCTTTAAATGTCAGTCAAATATAGTTTTATTTAACACAAACTCACTGTGTTTTTAGCTGGATGATCCTGCACATTTTGCTCGTCGTGACAGTTTATGGTGTAGGGTTGATTTCCTGCCTGTCCTACAGGTAACTCTATAAATACACTGTGTGACCAGTACTGCTGGAGTCCCAGGAGGTGGCACTGTGTCCTTCATGTGTTCAGACACTGATCCGTTTCCTCTCTTTCTCCTTAGTAGACCTTTTTAATTCAACTGAATAAACTACATTACAGTTTTTTTCGATTGCTATGACAATTTTTTCAATACTTTTAACACTTTTTCTAAACTCTTAACACACCAAAACACCCAATTGGCAAAACAGTTCATTTCATGCTCAAAACCACCCATTGTAAACTAAACTCTAACACTAATTTTCAAAATACAATAATACACAAACACATTACACCATGTCCACCACAACACACTGTAAACATGTCTCAAAATCAAAAAATCTTCCAAAACACTAACTCATGTTGTCTTCCAACAGGAACTGTAGTGACCAATTTTAACAAACCCAATATTGTTTGGAAAAGTCACTTTGAGGGATGAATGTGGAAGCTTTCGGACGTGTGCTTAGCTCAAAGAAATTAACACAGTCCATTGATGATTTGATTTGGATATTTCAATCCATTTATTTTAAACACTTCTTATCAAATAAAGGAAAATATGACGAACCACTACGTCTATAAATAAAACAAACAAATCCGCGTTGCATGTGTTTAACTCCGACAGGCTGACACGGTAAAAAAAACTGTTTGCCTCCATTCAATCACCTGTCCCACCTCACCTGGAGCCTTGCTTTAACCACAGCATCTGCCCAGGCTACACATAGTGCCCAGTAGAGGGCCAACACACACAACCACAAGGAAAATAAGATGACACAAACCAAACACATCATTTGGCTCCAACAGGAACATTTAGTCAATCATAGCACAATGTCATAAAAAACACTAACATCAGATGGAATAACAGAAACTACAATACTTTAAATGTGTCGAGCTCTGCCCTTATACAATAGACAGTATATTGTATTGATCATAGATTGTGTTTAGCACTGCATTTTCTTTTAAAGCCTCTCTACAGTTCTGTTTTGTTGGGTTAAGTAAATGCATGTGTTTTGTTTCTTTTGCTGCAGGAATTCAAAACAAAAAAAGGAATGACCCATATCAGAGTAGCTTTATAGAAGGTATGGTTTATGAAAAAAAGAAGACAGAATTGCTCAGTAAAGGTTTTATTTCATTGTCAGCAATCACCATGTTGAAAATGGCAAGTTCCTGTTCTTCATTTACAGTAGGTGCTTTCCTCTCAGGGAGGTAGACGTTGAATCCTTAGAGACAAAATACAGTTACATATTAGAAACCGGAGGCTTACAGTAACTGTTATACAAGGTACAAATGATTTACACTTTGCAGTAAGAGAAGGCCTTACACAATATCCTACCTGTTGGTTTCTTGAAAAATCCGGACAATGGATGCTGCTGTGTCCCGGCTGAAATGTGGCTGTACTCGTTCACCAGCCACTCTGTATGATAACCCGTGGTTTATGAAATGGTCTATGATAGTAGCTCTCATTTCATCAGGTAGCTCTGGCCCTTCTTTGAGCGCCACCGCGCATTCTAACTCCTCTCCCTCTACCTTGTCCTCCTCCTCTCCCATGTCCTGGTACTCGTCTGCATTTTGACACCTTTACGCACTGACACTTTACTCATTACACTGTTTACATTTTGAATATTTATACTTTTCTTTTTTTAATGTTATCCTACAGTATATTTCTACATTTACTGTATGTGTATTACTGTAGTAATATTTGAGTGTTTATTGTATGGCCTTGCAGAACAGTCTTCACATTTCACTGCACATCTGTTGAGCATGTGAAAAATCTTTGTCCTGGTACTCGTCTTCCTCTCCCTTGTGCAGGCATTGTATTTACTTTTTTTTATGTTGGCTCTATATTGTTCCTTTTCCACACACGATCAGTCCAAAGATGTCATTTTTTACTGTATAACATATGGGCATGCGATTGAAAGAACCTCAACCCCTGAGTGTGTTCCTACGGTAATCAGCTGGGATTGATCTTTTTGCATAACTTCAATCAGCTGTTTCTCAGTAGCAATGGAAAAAATACAGGGGTTATATTTGTGTTTCAATCTACAATATGAACAGCTATTCACTTAGACTTTACCCTATAGGTTAGGTTTAGAATATGATGTTATCTGTTCTGACATACAGTGTGAAATGATTGGTAAATTTGGCAGTAAAAATCCATTGTTTTGGTCTTGGTTGAGCTTGTGTGTAAAAGAAGTTCAAGCAATTTAAATTTGTGTTAAATGTATGCATTTTGTGTTAAAGCAACAAGAAATGTGTAAGCCTTAGCATGTGTTAGCATAGCCTTCAGAGACAGATGTTGTGCTAACTGTGTTAAGAGTTTAGGAAAATTGTTAAAAGTATTGTAAAAAGTGTCATAACAATCGTAAAAAAAACTGTAAAAGGAAAGCAGACTCCCCTTGTGTAGAAATAAAGCTGAATAAGTAGATACATTATAGTGTTGTTATCAATACTCCTCAATGCAGTAAGCGTTGGTAGTGATTTAAAAGATTTGTGGAATGTAGTTCTAATATCTGTCATCTGTCAAAGAAACCCTAACCCTTACCCTACCTGAAGAATTCTGCACTGACTAATGTGAAGCAGAGAGCCATGCACTAGGTCATCACTTTCAGCTTTTGGTTCAGCTTGCATTTCAGTATTTCTAATGCCTCACTGAAATCAAATGTGGGCTTAAAAGCACAACTCAGAGACACAACTCGGGCGGGAAAGATGTCACATTTGACCTTTAATTGATTACATGAACCAGTTTAAGATCAATTCCATAAGCAAGCCCCGCGTCCACAAAGGACTGAAGGCTTGGTAGCAAGCATATAAGATGTTTCAAATGGAGATGGAAACAGGATTGGGACGGTATTAACAATGTAAGGCTGATGAGGAAGCGGGGGAGCAGGTGTGCAGGTGGGTGAGGGAGGTCAGGGGATGTGAAGCGGGGACCATGGGGGTTAATGCGGGGCAGGGCGGGGAATCTGAGATGACAGGAGAGTTAATGTAGCTATGTGAAGAGAGAGAGAGAGCAGTAAGTTAATGTGTCATAAGATTTAAAGGCATTTTGACAGTTTGTATCTGACAGTCTTTTTTCCTCCTTTGACTTGATTTGAAAATCAACAGTTATTTATAGAAAGGAGAAAATCCTGTCTGAATATTCTCCCATATGCTCTTTTGTAAAGTGTGTTATGAATCGGCACTATACAAATAATGATTGATTGATATTTCTTCACATCATCACCTGTGTTTTGTTTCTCATTCACAAGGACAGAATTTCACAATTTACAATTTTCCACGATAAGTAGACATCACATAAATAAAACCATAGCTCCACCTGAGCCAGGCCTCCAGTAAACCGGACTGTCTGAGAACTTTAAGAACCGTTGGCTGTACTTCTTTATTCTTCGATCCTGCAGTGATGCATGTGTTTTCACACCCAGTGGCCATAATACTAGATTGTTTCAGGCAATTTACAAATGCTTTTAATACACTATATGTTATCATACAGAGCTGGGCTAAATTAAAATTCATGTCAGGGCACTCAAGATCTCTAAGATCCCTACGATCTTTTACTTCTCTTGTTTTTTTCTTCTTTTATCTCTGGATAAGACGTGTGTTAGTTCTGCAGCCTTTACCCAACCTGTCAAATACAATAAAGCCATCTTCATAAAACAGTGATAGTAACTTAATAGTATCAGGTTTTTATTTATTTTATCATTATTAAAATCTTCTCTTACCGGATTTCAGGATAAATGTGACAGTCTAATTGTCTCCATTTGTTTAATATGCAATGAGTTTTGCTGAAAGGGACAATGATTTTACTTTATAGAAAATGTCTGATGTTGGGAGGTAAAGAAAGTGGTAAATTGTTGCATTTTTGTACTGCTAAGTGCTCTCAATTTGCTGCTCATTCCTCTATTAACACACACAATTACAGTCTCCAAATAAAACTCATGCAAGATGTGTTTTTTCCCCCCAAGAATTCATTAAAATATGGTCAGTTTCCCAAACTGTGGGTTAGGGTTTGCCGTTTGTTAGTCTCTTTTTCTTTTTCAGTTTCATTTTTACCCACCAGGTGGTGTAAGAGACCATACTTTATTTTCTGTCCTTAAAGCTGTAGCACTAATGCAAACAAACCACAAGGGGGCAGTAGATCATCACTAAAACCAAGATGTGAGGTTTAGAAACAACCTTTTGTAAACCCGTTTGATAATGCCTCTGTTTCTCCTCTGCTCACATTCAAACAAACCCTCACACAAACACACACAAGCATACGCACAAAAGCAAACTTCACAGATTCTTTAACAGATGTCATTTCAGATGGAAGGCTGATGATAATTAAGTAAATTAACTTGATGAGTAGCTGTTTCTTTAATCTGCCATCGGGTTTATTAAAAGAATGTTCTATTGAAGGAGTTTTAAATTGGGGTTTGCGTAGCATTATTCGTTTTTTGTTTTTTTTCCATTGTTATAAAGAAGAAATCAGATTTTCAGACAAACAGGTTTTTTCACCAGAGTGTCGCCTCTTTTTGATTCCGCAGGTGCTCAGCTGTCCTCTCACATATTCACACCTCTCTTTTGGTCCCTGCGCTCATTTGTCAAGTCTGCTGGAGTCGCCCGCCCTCATATGTGCTTCTCATGGCTTCCTTCCTCTCTCACTGTGTCTCATCGGCTTGACTGGAGATGCAGGCGGGTGTTGTCCACTAAGACAGAGAAGGAGGCAGGCAGACAGACAGGCAGGCATCCACCCTCTTGCAGAGTCGGTCAGGCGGTCCCAGTTGTCTTCGCTCAGTCCAGCTGGGCTCAGAGTTTGACCAGTCAGGCTTCAGACTTCTATGGAGGCCAGCTCTTTTTGTTGTCACTGACTCAGGCTGTGTTCACAATGTGCTGAAAAATAGCCCATATTTATTCTGCCCTTTTACAGCTGGCGTCGATATCTTGTAAAAATCAGAATGAGTGTGAAAGTGTGAAAAATGGAAAGTTCCCAGGCACACCCTCACATTGAAAATAAAATACAGTGTGTCTTTGATCAGCCTGCAGACTAAATCTCTATAACACCAGCATCTACACAAGCTTTAGGGCTTTGTTGAGCTGCTAAAAGAACATTTCCTGAAGCCCCCAACATTAAAACTATTTGGCCAGAAAGCAGAGAGACGCTGCTTAAAAAGACAGCCCAGTTGTCCGTCTCCAGTCTTCCTTCAGCCTCTGTCCATGGTCCTGAATACTAACCCAGAGTAGATCTCCCTGTAGCTGATGTCAGAGATGTCATACAACCTTCCACTTTTCCTTACTGGTGATCTCCTGTCTCTAGAGACTTAACAACAAAGCTCCTGATGAGTTAAAGTGCTGAGTCCTTGTGCCTTGAAGACTCTGCATCAGGTCCATGTGGTCTGTTCTGGTCTTTAACCACAGCAGACAAAAAGTCCCCTCTCTTTTTACCAAACCAAACCAAACGTGCTCACTCCATGGAAAGGGCTTTTATTTATTCAAAAAATACATTTAGACTAAATCATAGCTAACATTAGTTCAGCTCGATTTAATCACAACCCCCTTGGATTATCCCTGAACTAAATTGTAGGTTCCTCTCCTGCAGAGATGCTGATCCAGTGTTTATGCAATTAGCCTTGATTTTATTTCAGTTATCTGTACATTTATAGTGTAACTGCTTCCTACATTAGGTCATGAATCTGTTTTCTTAAAACGTGTGCTAGTTGTGAGGTACTCTCTGTGTTTTTCATATTTTTGTAGATACATTAGCCTTCAGTTTCTTCTACTTGTATTTTCTTAAATAATATTGTATTAAAATGTGCACCATATCTATTTTTTTAAAGTGCCTAAGAAATCAGAGACAATTTATATTCAACAGTATAATCACCTTGAACAGAGCTTTAGGTCGTGGACTCCCCCGATTTAAGACCAAAGCTTGCAAGGAAATCAAAGACCATGAACTGTGATTAAAATCACAGGGAAAGCATGTTGGTGTAAGACTTCTTCTGTCAACCTCTTTTCCCGTCATCATTCTTCTTATTGATCACTCTCCTCCCTGCCTCTCCCTCAGTCCCCTCTCCTCCTCCTGCCTCCTTTAGCTTTCTAAAAGCAGGGTCTGGCCACACAGAGCCACTGATGAGTTCTCTAACGGGGGTATTGACTTGAGACGTGTGAATTCACCACAGCAACACCAGAAGCTCCCACACACACACACACACACAACCATGCAGCACTGAGAGGCCCTTTTCAGTCGAGAGAAACGCAGGTTTTTAAAATATTTTTTACCCAGATGGAGCTTGAAGAGGCAGAGATGTCATAGCTTCAAATCAAAACATGGGCACATTTGCACATCAGTTTTGAGTGTGCGTTATTTTAACACAAGTATCAGTGTGTCAGCATGTATATACTCAAGAGTGGAAGATGTGCTGTTAAAGGGTTACACGGCCCCTTGAGAGCATTTGGCACTTTTAACACGGCTAAGCTCGAGGCGGAGGATGTTCTTACATCTTGAATCTTTTTTTAAGGATTTTCTTTAAAATCTGGAGGTTGTTGCAAAAGTGCATCTATATATTCAGCCCGTTATGAATGGGAACACAGGGAAGGATTTACAGATTTATGCCACGTTTTCTCAAAGAAAATGTGTTTATGAGTCATCAGGAATTATGTTAAATCTGGGAGATACAGACAAGAGGTCTACTTTGCAGTCTTGGCAGTCGATACATCACATAACAGGAGAAACAGAGGGGACATAACAAGTGAATGTATGTTGCTGTGTGGTGTAAAAGTGGGGGAAGAAAACTAATGCAAGTTAATAGAATTTTTCACTCCAGGCTATTGGGATTGCAGTCCATGAGTTGTGATGAGGATGAGTCATACAATTCGGAGGCAGCCGGTTGGCCCTTCGTGCCACAATATACACACATTATCCATCCCGCCTTACTAGACAAGTGCACACATACAGGGACACAGACGCACACATATACAGGGACACACACAAACAAAAATCTCTTGAATATGATTTCTTCTGTTGGTCTGGCTAATTGTGTTGATCTTTGTTTAACTAGACAGGTCTCCTTGGTAGCACTTCATCTGTAAGCTTTGATAGCTTGCAGGAATGTCCTCACTCCCCGCCTTGAGACGGCTCCACTTGCATACAAACACCTAATTGGCTTCAAATGCCATCAGCAAAGTAAAGAAAAGAGGAAGAAGAAAGACAGAGGAGAGAGTGAGGCACAGAATGTTCAACAAAAGGGAGAGTGGAAGAGAGGAAAAGGAAACTGAAGGAGATTTAGAAGAAGAAGAAAGAGGCATTGACAACAGGAGGCGAAGATAGTCACGCTGAGAAGAAAAAGGCAGACGCAGGCAGACCTGAAGGAGAATTGACCGAACCCCACGGAAACCCATCGTCCTGAACACCCCTGGGTGCACCTCATTGGCTGTTAACTAATTAGCGGAGTCTTAATTTTGATTCCCACTGGTTACACTGCAAGAACATCTACAAACTTAAAAGACTTTAAGGATTTAAAATGGAACTGCATCTATTGAATGCAGCCATTGCCCTTTTCTCCAAATCCTGTTTACAAATAGACCAGGCTCCATCCCAGTGGCATTTCACTGCCATTTAGCCCAGAGAAACAACACATTTAGAGGTAATTAGTCCGATTATGAGGCAGTTATCTGACTCTCTCAAAGCCACACTGCTTGTTAAGGTTGTTCCATTAATGGTGCTGGGATGTGTTATTTCCATTAATCACTACAGAGGTGAATGGTGCTGCTTTGTTCAGATGGACGGCTGATGTGGAGATGCAGGGTCATTCAGGTGAGAGTAGAGAAAGGAAGATTGATGATGATGTGGTTTTATAATTACACCTGGAGTTATGCATAAACACATTAGACATTCACAAAGACATGGGAGGGGCAGATTGCTTCACGGGGGAAGGGTTTAAATAAAGGTTTGACATTTTGGAAAACACATTTTTTTCACATTTTCATTAAGAGAGAGATGAACAGATTAAAATCATTCAGGATTATTGTTTAGATGGGATCCGACAAAAACACACATTTTGTGCTCTTGTCACTGTTGTAGATTAAGAAGGCGAATTATGAAAATCTGGATTAAGGCTAGATTTAACAACCGATGTTGCTGCATTGGTTGTTTGATCACTGTCAGTCAGATCATTTTTGGGACATTTTACGCCTTTATTTAGAGATAGGACAGAGTCAGAAATCGGGGGAATGACATGTAGGAAAGGAGCCACAGGTCAGATTTGAACCCTTCCTGCCCGCTCAGAGGACTACAGCCTCTGTACATGAAGCGTGCGCACTAACCACTAGGCTTCAAGTGCTCCACTGTCAGTCAGACCTGACAGTCCTGATGAAGCAACTGAGTGTAAGCATTGACCTTTTTACTCACTGAGTTAAATCATCACGATGGGAATACACTTTATGCTTTGTTAAACTTTACTTTTTGCTTATAGTGAAACATCGAACATCATGAGGACATATTATAAACTGCATTACAGGCAAGATTAAATGAAAAATGCTCCTAAACAGTTACTAATTACATCCACTGGTAACATCATGAATCTCTTCAAAATGATTGATTGATTCTATTTGATCAAAATGTCATAATGTTTCCAACCTGGCAAAACAATAGAAAACAAAATATGATGTATGCTTGCATAAACTTAACAAAAGTTAAACTTAACGCTCAAACAATTTCATTAAGTAATATGATGACATCCACCTTCAAGCTGCATAGTTAAGACACCTACTAGGTACTATGCCTGCCAGCAGGAGAGCTATTTTAACTTAAACAGAGCATAGCTAGCTGCTCCTTATGACTAATGTAAAAATAATTTTATTATTAGCATTGATCAAATTAAACATTTTTAGCAATAGATTTCCTCTCACTGGTGACACTGAATGACGTCATGTCATCTGTGATTCAATTTGACTTGACCTTCATAAAAACCTGCAAAGCTATAAATACGCATGTACAATGGCAGTGTTAATATGTACGTATTTAATACTCAACTGAATATGGCAGCATCAGAATGAACATACTGACCATTTGAAGTTTGAATCACCATTGAGTGTTGACCTGTATGAACAGCGATCCATTTGCCTGCTGAAGTGCTTTTGAACAGAAATATTTCCCTACTGACGTATTTTCTGACATGATTGAACAGTGTTGCTGAAACAATAGGGGAACTACAGAAATCTGGACAAAGCTTATGCTAAACTATGTAAAAATATGTGTGATTTCAAAACACAAGACAAGCAGGACAATGACAAGAGGGATAATCCAAAAGTCTTTTTGTAGATTGAGTCACATCCAGCTTCTTCAAGTTTACTAATTATTTTTTCCAAGTCACATATTTGTAGAAAGACTGAAACCAAGTCCACTATAAACCACTATTTTAAAATGCACAAATATACACGTAAAGGGTTCAGCTGATGGAGAATGTTAGATTCAGCGTTCTTATAATCAACATCACTTTTTGTTTGGTTAAACAAATGAAGAGTGCTTGCAAATTCAATTGGCATCACAGCAACAACAAAAAAAAGCAGAGAGCTAAAAGAAAAGTATTTCTGTGATGTGAATTCAGGTGCAGAGTAGCATGTTAGTGGAATGTAACTCCTAGGTTGCAAGAAATTGAAAGACTCAACGTATGTTCTATCAAATTGCTCCATGAAAAAAAAAAAAACACCCAACTTCAAACAGTTGCTCACTAACAAGCACAAGCCACACAAATTCCCTGATATCACAGATCTCCAAGAGGGGCCCCGCTCAGCCTGTGTTCTTCATCTCATTTAGCGGAAACATTTCTTTAATGTTCCTGAGCCCTTTGCTGAGGTGAGACAAGAAATTCAAAAGTCGAGTCCTGTTACTTTTTTTTTTTTTTTGCAGATGCAGTTGCTAAGATACTAGCGCGCTTGATGAATCGACTCATTACTTGAAGCAACAGTTTTGTGAGAGTGATTCAAGTTCAGTGCGTCTCTCGCTGAGAAATTTCACTTGGGTATCAGCTTGATAAGGACTGTCAGAAGCACGTTTGAAGCAGAGTCAGCCTCGTGCTAGAATTTAATCACTGAAGGGGGAAGCTCATATTTTGAATTAAAGTTGATTTGTTGACATTCAAAAATAACTAGCTTGTTAGATTGTGCAAGGTATTAATCTAGAAGTAGAAATTCAAAATTAGCGCCTCATTTATGAGATATTAAATGTCTTTAAACCAAAAGCAATCTTTCTGTTTCCTTTCGTGATCTCATCACTGGTGTAGTGAACTCTTTAGTGGCCATTGATTCGTCTTGTGCAGTCCATGCAGGGTCAAGCTGAACCCTTACATGTCTGAGTGGCCTGTCATGATCGTATTCCTGCTTATAAAGGAGGCTTGAATGACCCCCCCCCCCATATTTCTCCTGCATTTGTAGATGAGTTCTCTTGCAGGCCCACTCGTGTTCTACCTCTTGATGTGGTTTTCAGGGTTGCGATACAGTGCCTCTTAATGTGGGTTCAGGCACAAGTGTGAGTGTGAACCTCAGTTAGCCCAAAATTAGGGCGGAGAGAGCTTGACTCAAGACTACCTTCTTAATAATAATCATGTGTGAGAATAATTGCTGTTTGTCAGCTGAATCCATCTTTGAAAATCGGATCTGTATTTCTGGGAGTCATTTAAAACAAAAACAAAAAAGTATGCTTTTAATGTGACAGCTATCAGGTCTTCGATTTCACATTATGTACCTTTTGCTTTTCACAGAAACATATTGTGTGCAGGTGATGGAATATCATGTGTCATGCAGTTCTGAAAAACCAGCATGACAGCAAAAAACCACAACATCAAGTGTACTGGTTAGAAAACTTAGCAGGAACTGTGGCATCATTTTGTGTACTGTAATGAACATGATGTGCCTTCAACATATCTTCACTTCTGTTTAAAAAGATGACCAGCACAGCTCTTCCCCCTTTCATTGTACATAAATGAAGCCAAAACCCTCCCCCGACAACGGCCGCTGCATATAGTGCATTTGGAGCCAGAATCTCTGCAGTAGAGAACATAGGTGTTTGTGAATAACACCTTGAAGTTAATGAAATAAGTCTCCTGGATAGTTTAAAGTAACAAACAGATTGAGTGCTGCTTATCTAAAAACATTGTTAGATGCAGCAGGATTGCATTCCTATTCCCTGTCAAAATCTAACGCCAACAATCCCCATAATGCAACTCCGCTGCTGATGTTTCAGTCAGAGTTTGAAGGTGGTTATGTCCGTTGCAGCTAATAAAGCTTAAAGCCGGTAGCCTCCCGTTTTGTAACTTGTAACTTGTCACTTGAGCAAACCAACGCTGACTGAAGTGATAAAACTTTTAATTGCAATTCATCAGATATCCCACAGCAGCCTTTGAAGGCTTCAAAATGTTTTTTTTCTCTCATGTAGAAGCTGCAGCTTATTCAGAATGCCATGTCACTGTAACAAGGATTAAAAAAACAGACCACAGTTCCGGGTTTAAAGAAGCATGATATGAGAATCCAACCAAACACAACAATAGCTTACAGTGCTATTATCAACTGTCAAAGTTGGCATGGTGACCATAAGCAAACCAGTGCCTATTTCCATAATAGCAGACACAGATCAACATTAGCATGAAGCAAATTTTGTGTTTGTGACAACCACCTTAATTTAGTATATGCGCTCATGTTGTTGCACAAAGAAATGTGGGCTCTGCTAAATGCTCGACTATGTGCACCAAATGATTTCTCAATTTGACAGTTAGCTTTTGAGTTAGTGGTCAGTTATTTAATAGTTTGCAACTCAACATGCAGAATCATTTTAAATTTGATGAATTAAACTTATCTTGCTTTATGCATATCTTCAGCCTTAGCCCTTTACTTACAGTAAATCAACTTAGATTTATTAAATCAAAAAGATCACATCTTTCTTAAATATTTAGCTCATTCTGTACTTATGATTCAAGAGAGTGCAGTGACTGGGATGAAGAACCAATCAAGATCAAGTACTCCCAAAGTCCTCCACCCTTGTTCAGGGAAAAACAACCATATAAAAAATATCACAACTTTCAAACCGCACATTACAGGAACTCTTTTCCTGTTTTTCCTATGTTTGAGTACTGCCACACATAACCCCTGGTGACATAAAACTTTTTAACACTCGAGTTTTAGGGTCTTTAATAAGTAATGTAAGAGCCCCCGGTCAAGTTAACAAAACTATATTTAAATAAAAGGAAATAAGCTTCTTGAAAATTCTATATATTATGTCCCATGTGTCTTTGCAGCCGTCTCTTCCCTTTTTTTGGTTCCTTGAGGCCTCCTATTCTTAACATAACAGAATAGGAAAGGCTCCAGGCTTTCTTTTTGCTTTTGCAATCCCACTGGGACTTTTTATGGGAAATATTCCCTGTTTCATTTGATGTTGCTGGTGTTGATATTGTGTTTGAAGTTTGTGCTATTGATGCTTACCCCTGTTGTTTCCCTTGAGACGGTGTCAAAGGCACGGAAAATAATGACGCCCAAATAGAAAAAGGAAAAAAAAAAAAAAGTGGAGGGCTGCTGGATGAAATTAGCATAAAATGTGGCTTAGAGGTCAATTGCAGATTTTGAAGACTGTGAGGTCAGATTTGCTCAGACTCAGTCATGCATGAGATAGTGCACCTGTCGAGATGCACCCAGGATCAATTCTACCCAAGATAATGTTTTGTTTTCCTGAACTGCTTCTTGGCTATGCATAACTGCATATGGAAAGACAGGTAGCAAGCTGCAGACTATTTCAGTTGTGCCAGATCAATAAACACTTTGTTTCTCCTTTCTTTCTGAAGAACAACTTGAGGAGGATAAATTGCACAGTAACGGAGGTAAAGTATTGTCATCCGCGCTCAAAAACGCTCATTTGGCTGCTCACTTTTTTGCCTCTGTTGCTCTTTGTTTCTCATTCAAGTCAAAGTTTAGTTTGTCTGGAAGTCGGCTTGTGTTGTGACTCATGCAGCTTTGCCCTGTTCTGTTTTGGCACACTCCTCCATTTTACTCCCCCTCTTCATTCATCCATTCATGCTTAATCTGCTCCTCATCAGCATATTTGAACACCACTGCACCACTAATGCGTTTATGTCACATAATAGTAAAGTTAAGTCTTCATTACCCAAATTGAGCACATTTGCTGGTTTTTAATGGCTGCCTGCCGCCTCTCGATTCTGCAATCAAGAAGTAGAGCTAATGGATCTTTTAGAATAAAGTGCATGTGAACCAATTTAGCTTTATTTGATAAAGCATATTAAACAAAAATATCACTGAAATTATGAAAATTATTCATCCCTAAATTTTCTTATTAAATTCAGATAGATTTGGTATTTTTTGTTCTGCCTTTTGGTAATGCCTGGCTTTTTACAGGTGTGCCACTCCTAATGCTGTAACATTACTTTAAATTCAACAGCATACATTAAATTAGAGATTAGTTACAGAATTGTCTTACGCTTGAATTCTTTCCCATGGCCAGCAGGGGGCAACTACTCTGTTAGTAAAACAAGACTGAAAAGTTGCTAACACAACAGCCTATTAACCAGAATAAGAATAGACACATAATAATGTCTATCCTGTCGTCTAAATCTTGTCACTTCTGACTTCCACAAAACCTCTCAATATGGCGAGGACAATCATGCCAAGTTAAAGGCTTCAAAAGGCATCATAATACATATAAATAAAAGATGTGGGCACGATCCACTTTTTAAATGTAGTCCATGTTGAGCAACAGCGCGACTAATGTGTAGCGACTTGTTCCTCTGTTGAGAGACAGTCAATTCAGAGTAATTGGGTCTTTTTTTCTGGATAACTTGCGCAAAAGTTTTCAAAATGGCATTATTTGAAAACTGTTATCAACTAAAACATCTCAAACTTGATATCTCAAAACCTTGGAAAGTTTATCGAAAGCTATTTGCATGGCTGCAAACAAACCAGATGTGTTCCTTGGATGCATTTATGCAGTATGTCAGGAGTAATGTTGGTGTTAAACCTGGCTCCCTGTTTGACTTCTTCCAACAGGGAGCCAAGCAAAGCAGGACTGGTCCATCCAATGGCCCACCTCTGAATCGGGCAAAGAAAACACTCCAGTGTGCCAGCCAGAGGCCAGTCAATGGATTCGCTTCCAGCTCTCCCAAAGTCCCAAAGTCCAGTCCAAGAACAACCAGCACATGTGCCACAGCCCCCAAGCCCTGGCCCCCCCTTTATATGCCGATCGACTGACTGTCGACAGCCCCGCCACAGGGCTCTTCCCTCCCCTGGACTTTGGTCATCGCTCCCTGCCCCCATCTCCCCGCCAGAGGCATTTTGGCCACACGCCTCCTCGGACTCCATTGGTGGTCAACACAATGACCCCACCTGGCACACCCCCTATGCGAAGAAGGAACAAAGTCAAGGCCCCAGGAACACCACCTCCCCCAAGCCGCAAGCTCATCCACCTGCTGCCAGGCTTCACTGCTTTGCACCGCAGCAAATCTCACGAGTTCCAGCTGGGGAACCGCTTGGAGGATACACAAACACCAAAGTAAGTGTTAACTCTTCTGGCTTATCAATGCAAACTGTTGTTGCTCTTATGGAGCATTTTATACCCCAAAACATATCACAAATCTTGGCAAAATGTCACACTTTCACTTGAGAGACATTGCAGGAAAAGGGTCTTGTAATGCAGGAAGGAAAACTGATTTAAAAAAGTTTTTTTCTGAGTTACACATGGAATCTGGCTGCACGGTGGTGCAGTGGTTAGTACTGTTGCCTCACAGCAAAGAGGGCCCTGGTTTGAATCCCTGTCGGAAGGGCATCTCTGTGTGGAGTTTGCATGTTCTCCCTAAGCACGTATGGGTTCACTTTGGGTACTCTGGCTTCCTCCCACAATCCAAAGACATGCTCATTAGGTTAATTGGTGACTCTAGATTGCCAGTAGGTGTGAATGTGAGTGTGGCTCGTTCTGTCTTTTTATGTCAGCCCTGTGATTGACTGGCGAACAGTCCAGGGTATACCCTGCCTCTCGCCCAATGGCAGCTAGGAAAGTGGTATAGATAATGGATGGATGGATAGACACATGGAACCTTCATTTTTAAAATTTTGTTTTATTCCAGAACTCTTTCCAAACACACTTCCAAAATGTGCATCATTCATTCATTTTGTTTGATATTATTATTGTGTTAAGTTTTCTGACTCTTACTTGTAGACATACTGTATATATTGGAGAGAAAAAAAGTGCTATTTCTTTCCATTGACTGTAGTGCAGCTGAAATCACACCAAATGTAAGTACTATTTACTATTTTGTAAAGTGTGTTTGGAATTTTAATGAGTACAACACATGAGTGAAAGAAAGGTTTCTGAATTGTTCAACTGAGTATGTTGAATGTTTCTGCTCTTGCATTGGCATATATTTTATTTTTTTACTCATCCAAAAATCTTAAAATCTTCTTCCTCCTAAATGTTTTACTTATAGATTGAGGGGCACCACATTATGGAAAATATAATCCTAATCTGTTTCCTGCAACAGGATGCCTAAAAAGTTATTTAAATGCTCTAACTAAGCATATTGTATTGTTATCCATATATCTAAGGTGTATCTAATTTTAAAGTGTATATATTATGTTCTATTTGTTTTTTTTGCTCTTCAATCGATAGTGGTGTAAAAAAGATCCAGTGCACATCCAAACACTCACATATAGGTATCTGTATGTTAATTATACGTTTCTTCAATTTTTTTAGCAAAAAATTGGGAAGGCTGTTAGATGAGCCTTAGATTGATGAGTCTGTAGACGATGCAACTTGATTGAAGTCTTTAGCCAGTTATCTGACAATAGAAGGATGTAGCCTTTAAAGTTGCTAATGTGTCTGGTGAAGGCAGCTGATGTGTAGAATGATAAGATCGCACATAAATTTGCTGTAATTTAGAATAATGACTTCATTGTCCTTATTGCACAATTTCCTTGAGCCAATACTTACTGGTCAGTTAAGGTCTGGTCATTTTAGCAGACAGCCTGGCTGAAGTGAACACTCAGAGATGACTACTCTGATCTGTACGAGGTTTAACAGTCTAATTCCATCCGACCCAAGTCGTACTGAGCTGAAGTTAGAGCTCCACCTCTCTTTCTGCCGTTTTTTAAGAGCATACTCTTCCACCAGAGCCCAATCACATTAATTCCATGGACAACATCATTGCCCATAAGAGCCCACGGCTTATCGGTAGAGAGATAAGGGGCCGCAGGGCTGAGTTCCTGACCAGCTCTGCTCAGGTCTGGTACTATGCTGATGAGATTTGGCCACAAACAGGGTCTACCGCTGCTTGGCAATCAGGAACCAGAGTCTGCATCAGGAGAGACGCTCTCATTTTGATAATGCCATTAGACGACAGAGCCCTGTCATTGCTTCACTTGCTAAGTTAATATTTGGGAGTTGTCTTCTGCTTTTTTTATGACGGCCATCTGGGTTACATTTGGTGTGTGCTTGTTTGCAGACTTGTGTGTCTGCCTTTGGGTCCTTGTATCTGCATCCGCACAGTGAGGAGTGGATCATAGTGGCAGTGAAAAGGATCAAACGGCATTAGAGAATTGATTACCGGTCCCTGAGCGCTGATAGTCTACAGGCTGTGAGTTGAGCCATGCTAATCAATGGCCTGTGTGTGCCTGGAAATGTTGCAACTCATTGAGACAGGGCAGATCTGCTGGCTTCTCTGATAGCCAAGTAGCTCTCATAATACATCATAATTGGTTTGAGGACGGTGCTGGCAAGCGTCAGGTCCGGGGGTTTACTTCTGGCACGAGGCACTCGTACTTGTTTACTGCCTTTGTCTTTAAGCAAGGGATCTGCTAATTTACAAAGTTGGCATTCTTGACGCAGAGTAAATACCTGAAGCGAGAATCCTTAACAGACTTAGAATATCTTGAAAGCAAGGAAACCAATAATTGGCTTGTTTTTAATTAAAAGTACTGTGATGAGTTTTTAAACTGATTATGAAACAGACTTAAATTATTACTGAAGATGCAATCAAGACCACCAGAAAGAAGATGAACTATTTCTTTGACACCGTTCCTTCCATATATATGTCCTTATTTAACTAACCTCAGGATTTTAATAAGCTCCCAGTTCTCCTTGTGACCTCATTTTCTCGCTTGCTTAATTGCCTGACACTGTGACCAGCACACAAAAGCCGAGGATTACCCTCTGACCCCATGATATATTTTTCTCCCTTAATCCAATGAGATATGGCCTAAAATGTCATTATCACTACAGAACACTGCACAGGTGAGGCAGAGTGTGAAAAGTGGTACCGGTTTGGTTTCCGAACCCAAAACAATAGAGGTTTTAATCATGATATGAAATAATGTAACGCTTTTAGCTGTAAACAAGTATTTTCTGCAGTGGCCCTCAAGGTAAAGATGTGTTTTCTAAAACTATAAATGGGATGCAAACACACAGGTCAGCCTGCTTGCACCCAAATCTTTTGACTTCATGGCTTACTATGTACTTGTCAGTGTGATAATGCCATTAGACTTGAAGAGAACCATGGGTAGAAATAATAAACCTTTTCACTGAGGTGTTCAGTAATGTCTATTAATCAAGGATAATCTCTCCTGAGATTGATCTCTTTTCAATTTTTGCTCGTTATAATCCACAGGAACCCTCACTTCATTCACGTGTTGAGAAATTGGGGTCTTGGTTGTGAGAAAGAAGGCCTTTTTTCTCTATCATGGCCTTTTACAGTGTGGGCATTAGCTTGCAAATACATAAACATATTTTAATCTATTAAACATTAGAACATTTGATTTCTACTCAGTGTTAGCCATGTCACACAATGCAGATATATCAGTTATTCAATACACTGAATGATATGACAATTTGGTACTACTTTGAAAAATGATTATCAGTCGGAAAACAATAGAAAACATTTTTACGTTAAAATGACGAGGACCTCTAGATGCAATGAGAATGCTGTGTCCCAGTAGCACTGTAGTAAAACAGAATAAATAGCTATTTTCAAGAATGGACTTAATTAATTGTTTCATAACATTTATCTATATCTTCTCCTGGACAAGCATGTATTGTTAACATGGGCTTATAATATCAGTTTGTTTCCTAATAGTCCTTTAATGGAAAGTGACAACACCATTGGCATTCATTTTCTCACTTCGGTTTAACTGATGGGAAGCAGATTCAGCTTGTTCCTATGGTAACAACTCAGACCTAGCATGTAGATGAAGTGTAAAAATAAAACCCTTTTGTATGCCTTTACAAGTATAATATTCTCTCCAATTTGTAGCATATTAACACATTTGTCAGTGATGGTTATCATTCTTTCACAGCTGACGACTAAAGAGTCTCATATCTTTCTTTTTTTGCACTTCATTCCTTTATTAGCATCTGTAACTTACCTGATCGTAGTGCAGTAAAACTCATTTTTAATTGTATAATTGAATCTATTTTCTGTCTAACAAATCCTCTGAAAAAAAACAATTTAAAAGGTTGTTTTTCAGACTCAAACAAAAAGTAAGATTTTTTTCAAGGATTTTAAATGTGTTCAGGTGAAGTGTAAGTTTTACACTCTTCCCTCCTGTGTTGGTTTATACCTTTATATCATAATTATTGCAAAGTAGGAAAGCACAGCCCCAATCCTGTTGTTTATCAGTATGGAGCGAGGGTCCGAGGAAGTTAAGTCTTAGTATTTAGTGTGATATCAGTCTGATTCTTTCACAGAAATGTAGAAATACTTCAGAAGAGAGCAGTTTAGCATGATGGGTATGTCTCAGGTGTATTAAAAAAATGAAGCTTATATTTGATTTTAATTTTTAATTCCTTCACAGCAGAAGGCTCTCAATGTAATGCAGCAAAACGTGATGTTCCTAAAAGTTTTAAATTGGCTAATTTTGCGATGTGAGCATGAAATTTAAGATAAAATTGATTGCTGGATTTCCCTCATATCTGAAAAGCTTAAAATAATGATGAATGATTGAACAACATTGGAAAAACTTAAGAACAATTGGGTAAATGATGTACTAAAACAGATGTGTTAGACTACAACAATGGATATGAAAGCATAATCACATAGGAGGAGTGCTGAATCTCACCACAGCTGTGGTGAACTGAGTGCCAAAGATAATTACAGATTGCTGATATTCAGTCCAACAGCATGACCCCAAGTATGATATTGCTGTGATACAACAGTTTAACAAACTGCAAAAGAAATATGCTACTATAGATTAATTTGATGTTTATTTAATCATTAATGCCCGCTCTTCCAAGACTCAAACACAATTTGTTTGCAACTTATCTTAAGCTTCTTTCAAACCGCCGAAACATAGACGGATGGATGGGTGGATGGATGGATGGATGGATGGATGGATAGGTGGGATATCCTGTGCATATGTTTCCGACGACCAGATCCTGTCTGTAATTAACCTTATTTGTATGTTTCTCTGCCTCATGCAACCATTGAAACAAGAGTTTAAAACTTTCATTGCCGGCCTGTTTAACTCTCAGGTAGCAACTTAATTCATCTGAACAATAACTGAAATGTTAATAATAATATTAAGAACACCTGTGGTCAAAATCACAGTGCAGTTCTACTCTATATCAGCGCTCATGGAAGGCCTCTTGTCCAATGAGATTACTTTGTAGGAACTTACTGTATGATTTGAAAGTCAAGACTTCATCACAGTATGCTTTCAAACTTAAATAAACACAAGCGTTCATGGAATTACAATCCATTGCTTGTGAGTCGAGAACATGAACTGTCATCCATCATGGCAACCTGTTGTCCCTGAAGGAATTTTCCCCAGACAGGGTTAAAGATCACTGCTGTATGGGATCAATATGGTGCCAATATCACTGTTTGTTTCGGTGTGATGGCTGAAGGATCACCCGGTTCCCCAGGAAAATCTCCTCAAATCATTGTTAACTTTACGTGACCTTAGTGAGCATGTTCAGTATCAAAACCAATCCTGAGATTATAACAGGTTTAGTTCACATTTTAGATTACTTTTTGAGAACCTTCCTCGGCTGATTCCTAGAAACCAGAGAGACATCATTTATTTTTCTGTTAATGTGTTGACTTCAGAACGTTGCTTCAAATTAACCATCTTGTCAGTGAGTTGAGAATGGCTTAATGACGCCATCCTCTCTCCACATTTACTAATTTGACTTTGAAATGTGAGATCCAATTTCCGCAGTCAATCAATTCCTCCCCACCCCACTGAGCACCTGCACACACTGAATCACACTCAAACACACACACTGCAGGGACTCACACACTCGCACAATCAGTAAATCAAACCAACGTTGCCCCTTTCTGACACAGCCGAGAGATATGCATATTCATTCTCTAACCTCTCTTTCCAACATTTGATATATTCGTCCTTCATTCTCAGACCTTTAAATTAAACATCAAAAAAGATATAATGAAAATCAATTTAAATATTTGGGAAATGTCAATGTTCCTTGCCAGTAGAAACAGAATTTACGTAAATGAGGAACTTAAGTAGGAATTACAGCATCTTGTCGTGTTCCTGTTTCCTCATAAAGAGCTCTACTGATAATAGAAGTAAGTTTCATAATAGTTACATACAAATAATGTTTGAGCTACGCATCCAAAGTTTACTCACACAGTCGACTTAAAGAAGCAGGCTGGTCTTGTAGCTCTGCTGTGTCATGTTCATATGACTGTTAGATAATTGTGGGCAAGGCCTGAGTGACGTCACCAATTGGTTACTAAAAGGGGCTTTGTAAGCTGGTCAGTGGCAGAAGCCAGGTTGGATATGCTGTCTCAACCTAACTTAAGTCAACCTAACACCAGGCTAAGAGCTTGAGCTGAGTAGGGTCGAAAGCCTCCTGACAAACGGCTACATCGCTTCCCGCCCGTCAGTCAGGTCAGCTGCGCACCTGCTTATGAAGAACTCTTCAACTTCATATTATCTAAATGGATGAGTTTTATAAAATAAAAGGTGCATTTCAAGAGGTGTTTTGTAAGAAAGTACAGTGTGTGCTTTTTTAACCAGGCTGTAAACGTGTTTATTTCTGCTGTAAAGCTGGCTTCTTTGAACGGAGTGTGTATGTGACTTCTTGGACTTCTGCAGCCAGCCTCAGGTGGACACTCGATGAACTACAGGTTTTTTTAAAATCTGCAATGGCTTCGTTTACAACACCGGAGGTTTTGGCTTGGACATGTTGCTACTGTGTATTACTCTTCTTCATGTCTTATGTTGTGTCTTCTTCTTCATTTGTTGTTTTGTTGGATTGGTGAGTGAATGCTGCTCTTTGTGACTGCCTGTTGTCTCCACTCAGATGTATTTGTTGTATGACTGCATGCACCGAACTGTGACGGTTTAGTACGAATTCAAGTGCCGTTACAAACCTATAGTTGGTCATGTTCAGGGCTACAATAATCCTTCATTCATCATGGTAGTCCTTAGGTTCAAATTGAGCATGCTAGTTGAAAGAAAATTAAGACTTACTTACAAAACACCTTTTGAAGTGAGCTCAAATTGTCTATATCTAACAACGTGGGAGGAAAAATACTTTGAGGCCTTTAATAGCTCTTCTGCATGTTAACTGTTTTACTTTGGAAACATGAGTGCAACAGAACCCAGCCTCACTTCAACTGAATTTCTAGACAGGAGTGTGACAGTTTTTTAAGCTCTCTTGATTTTCCTTCCTTCTACATCTCTCCCCCTCTCTCCTCATTTTTTTTTTCCTGTGCCCTTTTCAAAGTGTAGAGGCTCTTTTGGCTGGAGTGTCAATTAATGAACCTTGTTGTCTATGTAAATGAGTGGTAACATGCATGTGTGGAAAAGGCTAAGTGAGTTTTCAGTCTGTTACAGCCCCACTTGGCACATCACACCAGGATCGTTCTGGAAAAGTGGGCATGTTTGTTTCTCCACGCTCTCTTGTCTCGCCTTCCTCTCCGCCTTTAGAAACGGTATTATCATATAGTTAATGCCACCTTATGAGACTTTCACAGCTTTTTGAATGTTAAGCACTTTCTTATTGAATTTGATGTTTGCTAATAAATCACATGGCGCCAGGAGGTTGGCATGATTCACCCCCTGCTTCTCTCGGGGTAATTCTAGCATGCAAAACTCAGGGGAAGAGAATTTGCATCTATTTCATGACTAATTTAGCTGTTTGCTTTCACGGCACTGCTGTACACATCGTATATTTCTCTTTTTCTATCTGTTTCCTTCTCTTTCTTCCCCCCTCCCTCTCATTATCAGTCTCTTTTGAGAGTCTGTCAATGTGCTATTCTACAGTCATCCGTAACTTCTACCAATTGAGATAGAAAATACATTTTTTATTGGAATTTGTTTTCTCAGTGGTGCGGAGTAAACTCTGATGAGGCTGTGGCAGTGTTGGCTTAGATCAAGAGCTGAGCAGCTCCGAGAGAGAATTCACTGAAGGGCAGCTTTGAGTTGGTACAAACTTGTGTAAGAAAAAAAGTTTACCCCACTGGATTGAACCTGATGTCAAACGTAAATTGAGTTTCAGTTTTTCTTTTGTT